>NW_027013199.1:0-16864 GCF_036934945.1 Oncorhynchus masou masou | reverse complement strand
GAGAGCTGAGTGGCCCTGAGAGCTGAGTGGCCCTGGGAGCGGAGTGGCCCTGGGAGCTGCGTGGCCTTGGGAGCTGAGTGGCCCTGGGAGCGGAGTGGCCCTGGGAGCTGCGTGGCCCTGAGAGCTGAGTGGCCCTGGGAGCTGGAGTGGCCCTGGGAGCGGAGTGGCCCTGGGAGCTGAGTGGCCCTGGGAGCTGCGTGGCCCTGGGAGCTGAGTGGCCCTGGGAGCAGAGTGGCCTTGTGAGCTGCATGGACAAAGTAAGTAGTATGTTTGTGTGTCACAATAACTATGTTTCTGTTTTGTTATCTGTGTTTGTTCAGTTGCTCAAACACAGACCACACTGCCATTAAAGTTACAAATCCACATTGCATTCTTGTGAATTTACAGCTGACCTACTCACAAAGAAAATAGCCTTTGACCGGGTGATGCTCCTGAGACAGCTGAAGGAGGAAGAGGTAATTGTCCTAAAGGAAGTCCAGCAGCACTGGGAAAGCCTAAAGAGGGGATCGGAGAATGTGCAAGACCTGGCTTCACATGTGGCACCTGACCTAAGCAGGCAAAGTAGGGTGAACGTTCATTAATATGTATTGATGTTGGCACCCTGTAATTGATATTGTATTTAAGGAATACGTCATTGTATTAGTAGTAGGGGAACGTTCATTAATATGTATTGATGTTGGCACCCTGTAATTGATATTGTATGACCTCGTGGAAGAGGACCTAGATGACAGCATCCACTACAGCTCTGATGACGAGGAATCTGTCCCAGACTGACGGTGTTCGTTTGGGTGGGTGCAGTTTGCATTGGGTGGAAAGGGATTCCATTTGTTTTGTAGATGTGCTTTGTCTGCCTTCCTAAGGAAAAATAGTTTGAACATTTTATGGAAAATAAAGGTTTATGTTTCTTCCTGGTTGACAATGTGATCATGGGGTACAGATTTGAGAAGGGTGCTCGTCTGTTACTGCTTTTGCCCGGTCACATGACCAGGTCACATGACCAGGTCACATGACCCCTTTAAATGGCCAATCTGCAGTTGATACATCCACTTATGGATGCTTGAAGAATATCATTTATAAATGCCTCATGAATATAGTTCAACTGCCGTACCCCATCAGATCCCAAAATAGATGTTTTTGTTCTACTCCAATGTTTGTAAACAAAGTAAATGTAAACATACACTAGCATGTGTCCAACTCATTCCACGGTGAGCCTGCGGGTTTCACTCCTCCCATGGAGCTACATCAGTACATTAGTCATGGGATTTTAAGTTAAGGTGACCAGATTTCTGAAATTAAAACCGGGGACATTTACAGGTCGGAGGTCAATATATCATTACAATATCCAATGTTATTATCTATTATATATAATATCAATATATGATTAAATATCCAATGTTATTAATCTATTATATATAATATCAATATATCATTAAAATATCCAATGTTATTAATCTATTATATATAATATCAATATATCATTAAAATATCTATGTTATCTATTATATATAATATCAATATATCATTAAAATATCTGTTATTATCTATTATATATAATATCAATATATGATTAAAATATCCACTGTTATTATCTATTATATATAATATCAATATATCATTAAAATATCCACTGTTATTATCTATTATATATAATATCAATATATCATTAAAATATCCAATGTTGTTATCTATTATATATAATATCAATATATCATTAAAATATCCACTGTTATTATCTATTATATATAATATCAATATATCATTAAAATATCCACTGTTATTATCTATTATATATAATATCAATATATCATTAAAATATCCACTGTTATTATCTATTATATATAATATCAATATATCATTAAAATATCCACTGTTATTATCTATTATATATAATATCAATATATCATTAAAATATCCACTGTTATTATCTATTATATATAATATCAATATATCATTAAAATATCCAATGTTGTTATCTATTATATATAATATCAATATATCATTAAAATATCCACTGTTATTATCTATTATATATAATATCAATATATCATTAAAATATCCACTGTTATTATCTATTATATATAATATCAATATATCATTAAAATATCCAATGTTATTATCTATGAAATAAAGGGGGATAATTCCGGTTTCATGTATTTAGTCTAACAGGCCCACTGTGACAGAGAAAACAACTATATTATAGAAAAACTATAGACAAGACAGAACTGATCTGAACAGCCAATCAGTGGTCCTGCTAGTCTGGGTAGAACTGATCTGAACAGCCAATCAGTGGTCCTGCTAGTCTGGGTAGAACTGATCTGAACAGCCAATCAGTGGTCCTGCTAGTCTGGGTAGAACTGATCTGAACAGCCAATCAGTGGTCCTGCTAGTCTGGGTAGAACTGATCTGAACAGCCATTCAGTGGTCCTGCTAGTCTGGGTAGAACTGATCTGAACAGCCAATCAGTGGTCCTGCTAGTCTGGGTAGAACTGATCTGAACAGCCAATCAGTGGTCCTGCTAGTCTGAGTAGAACTGATCTGAACAGCCAATCAGTGGTCCTGCTAGTCTGGGTAGAACTGATCTGAACAGCCAATCAGTGGTCCTGCTAGTCTGGGTAGAACTGATCTGAACAGCCATTCAGTGGTCCTGCTAGTCTGGGTAGAACTGATCTGAACAGCCAATCAGTGGTCCTGCTAGTCTGGGTAGAACTGATCTGAACAGCCATTCAGTGGTCCTGCTAGTCTGGGTAGAACTGATCTGAACAGCCAATCAGTGGTCCTGCTAGTCTGGGTAGAACTGATCTGAACAGCCAATCAGTGGTCCTGCTAGTCTGGGGAGAACTGATCTGAACAGCCATTCAGTGGTCCTGCTAGTCTGGGTAGAACTGATCTGAACAGCCAATCAGTGGTCCTGCTAGTCTGGGTAGAATAAGAGCAGAAGAGAACATGTGACCTTTAAAAAACAGAAAATAGTCTATGAAATATTTAATATAAGAAATAGGACGGTGATGATTATGTAGTTACCACTTATTCCAACCTAATCTGCATATTTCTCAGAACAATGTATCTTCTTCAGGATTGCTCTGTCTTTGGCCAGCTTCTCCATGAACTCCTGGCAGGGGAGGTTGGCGTTGTCTTCACAATAAGCATGGCCTTGATGGTAGGAACAGGGAACCTATTTCTTGCTGCTGTCCATAGAGCATTCATTTGGGAGAACACTCTCTCGACTGGTGTATTACTTCCAGGTAAGCACATGACAACAGACGCTAATCTAGCCAGGTTAGAGTGTGGGATGTGGTTCTCTTTGAAGTGGGTAACTCCATCTCTGACTAAGCGGTGTCTCCGATGTTTTCCATTATTCAAGCGATCCCCCCTTTAGGAACTCTTGCAGGCCAGTAACCTCGTCAAACAATGCATCCTCATTGATGGTCACATGGGGGCATTTTTCCTGCAGTGTGGCTGCTGCCTTCTGGATCTCTTCACGCTGAGGTTGCCTGTTTAAAAGGAGACAATATATATATTTTAGATTATCTGTGTGCTTTCCCCAATACCTGCAAGTAGTTCACAGCCGTAGTGAAGAAGGGGAATGATTGGGAGGTTTTGAGAAAGCTCTTTAGACATTGCAGCTCTTCAGTCTTTTCTACTCTGAAAATATGAAAATATCTTTGTGAGCGGGTACTCAACTTCAAGGGGAACCATACCCAAAGCTGTTCTGGCCGTGTTATGAATGATGTGGGCAGGACAACCAAAGCCAATCACCTCCCGCTGCAGAGCATTTTTAACTTTGGTATGGACATTGACCCTCCCAGCCTCCTGCTGGTATGACATTGACCCTCCCCCAGCCTCAGTCTCCAAGGTTGGTATGCCTATTCAGAGGGTTGGTATGACATTGACCCTCCCAGGCTATTCAGTCCTCCAGGGTTGGTATGGACATTGACCCTCCCCAGCCTATTCAGTCCTATTGACATTGACCCTCCCAGCCTATTCAGTCCTCCAGGGTTGGTATGGACATTGACCCTCCCCAGGCTATTCAGTCCTCCAAGGCTGGTATGAGACCAAGGTTGGTATTCAGGACATTGACCCTCCCAGCCTATTCAGTCCTCCAAGGTTGGTATGGACATTGGACCCTCCCCAGCCTATTCAGTCCTCCAAGGTTGGTATGGCCTATTCAGTCCTCCAGGACCCTCCCTTGGACATGTCCTCCAAGGTTGTCGGCAGAGAATGACAACTTTGTTTTGCAGGTTACATTTTTGGATGAAAGAGCCATTGTTCCTCCTCTGTCTGCTCTTCTTCACTCTCCTTGTGTCACTTTTCTTACTCTCAACTTCCTGATCTTTTCTTCCTTTCCTTCTCTTCACCTTTCCACCTCACTCTTCCACACTTTCTCTTGTTTCACTCTTTTTACTCCTTAATTTGTCCTTCTCCAATCTTTTATTAATAAATAGAACACTATTAGATATAATACTTGGTTAACAGATTCCCATTGCTTGTCTCATTTTTTTGTATTTTATCTTATAAACATTGTTTGGAATAATAAATTGGCAGGCTCTGTAATCATATCTTAACTTTTCCTCTATCTCACTCTTCTTCCTATCCAGTATTCCTCCTCTCCACTTTAGCAGAAAACATTACGCTAATGTTATCCATGAAAATGTCTAAATATATGTTCACACAACTTATAATGCCAAACCATTACAATTGTAATCTACAAATAAATAGTATCATAATTAATTGTGCATTAATTTAATATAATCATATTTTCAAAATAGCCGGTCCATTGAATGTTTACATGTGAACGTTTTTAACCTCGTTACCATGACAGCAGCTGGCGAACCGAGCAAGATAACTTAGTCGACATAGCTAATATTAGCTAGCATAACCTATTTAAACCCATACCGCAAAACATTTAACTATAAAATAAGTTGTGACATAACATCATTAGCTAGTATCTCAAACTAGTGTAATTTACCTGGCTTGAAAAGTGTTTGTGGTGATGTTATGGATTCACTGTACGCTAAGGCCGAGTTTTCCACAGCAGTTTCCTCTAAAACTGGCGCGAGCAAAGGAGTTAGTAGAAGAAGAAGAGTGGTGTGAAAGCCTGCTGTCTTGAGCGGCCCCCTCTGCTGGACAAAACAAGCACAACAAGATTGAGACGTCAACCGGTTGACTCTGATGCCCAGTCTTTCTTGCCACGTAAAATATTATTTCACTTTGCAGTCTGTTTTTAACGCACAATTAAAAACGGGGACATCTCCAGCCGGTGACAGCTCGCACGGAAAACTGGGACGTCTGGTCACCTATTTTAAGTCAACGATTCCTTATGTATTAATGAGATGTACAAATGCTGAACTAGTACTTAATACTTTGACCAGTTACTTCTAGACTCTCAAGTTGTTTCCAGATGGCTACTTTACTTGTACAATAACTACTCCCATCAGCTGCAGATGAAACCAGTTAGTTGAAAAATGTTGCCTAGAATATACAGACACTCGCAATGAATCATCAAAAGTATGGACACATAATGATTGAAGTGATTATTGTATTTTATTATTCTGACCCATGACATCTTCTGGGAAGAATAATGCATAGCCTTGTGTTAAGATACAAACGTGGAAATGTTTCTATTGAAATGGGGGTTGTCCCATCCTGAACAAGCCGGTTGCAAGTGACATACTCTTATCGATACTATTAGCAACACCGTATTATTACTAAAATTAGATGGAAATAAATTTTATGCAGGCAGTCCTGACATAGTGGGAGAATTGTGAACATGCACGTATATATATCTGCATTGTTCGGACACGTCGTCGGTTTGGTTGTTCAGTCGGCTTGTTTGGTTTTGTGCGTCGCAATGCCCGTGACGTAATAGACTACATTTCTGAATTTTCTGATTTCATTTAAAATATTCACAAATTATTCTTGCGCAATATTACTTTCATTTTAATGTCGTAACATTGTCGGATTCTATTAAATAATTGATGTAACAGATAAAATCTTGTTACAGAAACCGGAAGTTGTGAACTACAAATGCGACACCATTTTGTAGTTCCTTTACTAACCCTAACCGTTTTTGTCATCAATATCTTTGCTATTATCATTCTAATTGATGTGTAGAATGATATGTACATTCATTAGGACATACATAACGCTGTACTGCATCAGCACATGCCATTCAATGTCTGAAGTAGTGCACTTTTTGAAAGGTGTTTTTCGTGGTAACTATTTAAATTTGACATGTGTTCTTTTGATTTAATAAGGACCCCTTACTAAACCTTCATGTCAAATAACGTTCGATATGTTAATCTATTCTTGATTTAAAAATCATCAACGTTTGGGGAAAAAGCCAACTGTTGGTGGTGCTACTGAGCACCCCATGGCCACCAGGGGATTGCAGAATTATGTTTAATTCATGCATAGGATCATTTGTGCCAAGCCATACGACTGAGCCACAAAAAAATATATATCTATTTTTGGGGGACTCTATGACCCGAGTTGACCTCTTACAAAGGTTTCCTAGGGGTGTATAAAGGTTCATGGCAGAAAACAAGTGTGTGTTGTTAGAGTTGCGTAAATTCAAATCTGGTATCAGGATAAATATAACAATCAGTCACTGATTTTCTACTATGTATTTTATTAGCTAAGTAATAAATGGCAAATGCAACTTTCGTATATACGGGCTCACTGTAATACCACGCAGGGCAGAACAGAGAACTCTATGTATGTAAACAGTGTTCTTATACTGTGATGGACATAGGCGAACCCATCTGTTGGCCTATCACAGTAGAGACTGGGCGTGGTTTAAACTTGCCCAGCCTATACGCAGGCACTCAGGCGGGTCCCCGCCTCTTGAGTCCTCCCTCCGTTGATGTATAGATCCTTACTGTTCTGGTATCGTAGCCTAGTTACAACAGTTGCTCAGCTCCTGCTATTGTGTTGTTCAGTATTTTTCCATCTCAGTTAAACCTCGTGATGACCACCCCTCATCACAACTTTGTAAGATACAGCAAGTCACACCATGTGCTCAGTATTGTTACATACAAACACAAGGACAAAGCATCTGCTGGGCTGTTATCTACAGTTTTGCAACATGCAGGTCACACCATGTTACTCAGTTCTTGTCACACACAAACAGGCAAGTAGCAAGCAGTTGTTTAATCTCATAATGATGCTCCAGTGCACAAATGCAGACACCTCACACAACCAACATCAGACAATATTTAATCATATATATGCTAATGGCTATAATGTAAAATACAGAATCCAACAATGTATAGAAATGCTTATATTAACATTGTTACATCGATATTGACGCTTCTAGAAGTTCAGAAGTAGCCATTCAACAGTCTATATGTGGCCTTTCAACCCGATACCCATTACCCACAAGGCCTTATAACCACACCTCTATTGCCGTGGTCCTCGGCACATCATATTCCTGATGAGCAACAATGATGAACATTAATTCTCACTGCCTGTTCAAAAAAGAAGTTGTGAAATGGTTTGGCTTTCACCTTCATTAAATATGTTCTATGGACAACTAGCCTAGAGACCAAGCAGATAGATGGTCTGCCTCTATGAGCTAAACATGTTGCACGTCAGTATGACTCAGGGGTAGACCTATATCAGGGGTAGGTCTATATCAGGGGTGGAGTCTATATCAGGGGTAGACCCATATCAGGGTTAGGCCTATATCAGGGGTAGGTCTATATCAGGGGTAGACCTATATCAGGGGTAGGTCTATATCAGGGGGTAGACCCATATCAGGGTTAGACCATATCAGGGTTAGGCCTATATCAGGGTAGGTCTATATCAGGGGTAGGCCTATATCAGGGGTAGGTATATATCAGGGGTAGGTCTATATCAGGGTAGGCCTATATCAGGGGTAGGTCTATACCAGCGGTAGGTATATATCAGGGGGTAGGTCTATATCAGGGGTAGGTCTGTATCCAACATAAAAATGCAGGTAAAGTAATATATGTAATCATTATATATAATGTATATATAATCCATATATACAGTATGTAAGCTATGTTGATATACACGTAGTCCTCTCTATTATAATATATAGCCTGCCTATAGTCCTATGTATTATAATATATAGTCTAGTCTATAGTCCTATGTATTATAATACATAGTCTAGCCTATAGTCCTATGTATTATAATATATAGTCTAGCCTATAGTCCTATGTATTATAATATATAGTCTAGACTATAGTCCTATGTATTATAATATATAGTCTTGCCTCTAGTCCTATAATAAACTTGGATATGAATTGTGAAGTTCAAGGTCAGTCGGCCAAATGCAACATTCTCATCACTTTTGATGATTCTTTTCTCATTACTGAGACATTCGCTAAGTACTAAAGTTGATCAGCCCAATCCACTGCTCATATCTGATATGTCAACATGGTACTATGTGCCTCAGAGCGTCTGGTCAAAAGTAGTGCACTTTCAAGGAAACAGGGTGGCATTTGGAGAAATGATCCAGTACCTTTATAGAAATAGACTAAAGGTAAAAACAGAAAATAGAATAGAAAACAATACTCAACTGACTACTTTAATACACATAAGAGACTTTATCACAATACTGTTGGTCCCCTAAAATGTGGGGCTCTGTACAAAACGTACTGTAATTTATAACCAGTTCACCAGATATGGATGAAAATACCCTCAAATTAAAGCTGATCGTCAGACCTTTACCCTCATAGTCATTGGATAATTTAAAGCTGACAGTCTGACCTTTTAACCTCAAAGTCATTGGATCATTTAAAGCTGATAGTCTGACCTTTAACCTCATAGTCATTGTATCATTTAAAGCTGATATTCTGACCTTTAACCTCATAGTCATTGGCTCATTTGAAGCTGATAGTCTGACCTTTAACCTTATAGTCATTGGATCATTTAAAGCTGATAGTCTGACCTTTAACCTCATAGTCATTGGGTCATTTAAAGCTGATAGTCTGACCTTTAACCTCATAGTCATTGGGTCATTTAAAGCTGATAGTCTGACCTTTAACCTCATAGTCATTGGATCATTTAAAGCTGACAGTCTGACCTTTAACCTCATAGTCATTGTATTATTTTCAAATACAAAGTTCTGGAGTACAGATACAAAACAACAACAAAATGTGTCACTGTTGCAATACTTTTGTCGCTCACTTTATATGAAGAACATCTGAATGTGTAACAGGGTTGGTTATGTTTCCCCTTGCCTCTTAAGGAAATGTGTAGTTAATGTTCAAGCATTCTTATTTGTTAGTTCAACTCTGATGACAATAAGGTGTGTTGTGATTGGCCCCGCTTGCAGATAGGGGGAGATCGCGAACATCAGGTCTCCCAGTATGAAAATGTGATGCAAGGGGTAGGTCAAGTTCTGAATACTGTTTTATATTTTATATTTTACAGTGTGTACAAGTTTGCTGTACGTTACTGATTCATACATGTGTGGGTATATGGTACCTGTTAGGGATTGAGGGGGCTTTCTGGGATGTGCTGGCATATGATTGCTGTAAATAAGTGTGTTAGCTAGCATACACCGACATAATGGTCACATAAGCCACTGCTAACACAGTTGTCTTCATGCTACAGATGTTGCCATCGACAGCCATCAATACCGTTTTAAGCCCTGCACAACTAACGTGCTGTTTCCCATTTAACAACAGCAGAAATAAATTATGCTCTCTACTGGGACCACTGGCCGATGTGATTTATTTTGAGAAAACACAACGCATGGAGAGCACATATACATCTGTTACAAATGCATATTCTCCTGAACCTGCTTGAGATCAAATGGTTGGCATGGTACGCTCCTTGAATGTTTCAGTGGTAAATCAGGGTGAATTTAGGCAACCATTATGATTGACAGGGATACATGTGAAGGAGAGGACATTAGTGAATAAAGTAGGTTAAACTGGAGAAACACGGTCCTCGGCCTTGATCCAGTCATCGTCCCATTTCTTGCCACTGTAAGAAAAGAAAGAAAACATAAAAAGGAATGTCATGTTTTTAAGCAGAAATAGAAAATAAATCATTCAATATGTAATCGTGAGAAAGGGTTACCTATTCCTTTCAGAGGGTTTTTATGATATTTGGTTAAACCTAATCTCAAGTTGGTCAAACACCTTCTTTATCCTCTCAAATATAATACATCAACTACATAAAGTACCTTGGAAAATTATTCACACCCCTTGATTTAGCCACATTTTATTGTGTTACAAAGTTGGATTGAAATTGATTTAATTTATATTTTTCTGTCAACAAGCAACTCAAAATGGTGTACTCTAATGTCAAAGTGGAAGTAAATGTAGATTTTTTATAAAGGCATGTCTAAATTAGTTCACAAGTAAAATGTGGCTTAACAAATCACATAATATGTTATATGACTCAATAGGGGTTAACATTATTGTTGAATAACTACCTCTGTAGGCTATACGTAGAACATCTGGAAGGTCCCTCAGTCAGGTATTGAATTTCAAGCTTCAAAGACCAGGGAGCTTTTGAAAGCCTCATAAAGAAGGGCAGTGATTGGTAGATGGGTCACAATAACTAATCAGGACATTGAAGGGCAGTGATTGGTAGATGGGTCACAATAACCAATCAGACATTGTATCTCTTTTAGCATCATTGTCAAGTTAATAATCATGGTGTGGAATATGTATTAAACCACCCAGACACATCAAAGATAGTCGTCCTTCTGAACTGCAGGACATGAATGCAACTGCTCAGGGGTGTTACCATGAGGCCATTGGTGATTTTTACAGTTACAGGCTGTCATGGTAGAAACACTGAGGATGGATCAACATCATTGTAGTAACGCCACAATAATGACTGAAACTACAGTGAAAAGAAGAATAGAAATATACAGAAGAGAACCATCGTGCATCTTGAATGCAACAAGGCACTGGAGTTAGTACTGAAAACACTGCAAAGGAAAATACTTTCTGGCCTAAATGCAAAGCCTGTTTCCCACCAGACACTGGGAGAGGAATCCTCCTTTCAGCAGGACAACAACCTACAACACAATGGACACGTCTACACTGGAGCTGCTCACCAAGAAGACCGTGGATGTTCCTGAGTTGACAAGTTCAAGGACTTACATCTGATTGGAAATCTATTGCAAGACTTTTAAATTGTTGTCTAGACATGATCCCCAACATATTGACAGAGCTTGAAGAATTATATAAAGAATAATGGGTAATTTTTCACAATCCTGATGTGATAGCTCTCAAAGACTCACAGCTGTAATGACTCTAAAAGACTCACAGCTGTAATGACTCTAAAGACTCACCCAAGAAGACTCACAGCTGTAATGACTCTAAAGACTCACCCAAGAAGACTCACAGCTGTAATGACTCTAAAATACTTACCCAAGAAGACTCACAGCTGTAATGACTCTAAAAGACTTGCAGAAGACTCACAGCTGTAATGACTCAAAGACTCACCCAAGAAGGCTACAGCTGTAATGACTCTAAGGCTCACAGCTGTAATGACTCTAAAAGACTCACCCAAGAAGACTCACAGCTGTAATGACTCTAAAAGACTCACCCAAGAAGACTCACAGCTGTAATCACTGTCAAAGGCGTTTCCAAGGGGTCTGACTACTTTTGCAAGGCACTGTAACGACCAATACCAAGGTACAGCCAAAACCACATGTATTTGGAGAGGGAAGCTAAAATGTGAAATTATTATCTATATAATTTATAATTATAATATATTTCATATAATTCATAATTTAGTATTTAAATAAAAGGTTTCATTTACTATAACTTTAATACACTTTAAGTGATTTTGTCCAAATCATTATGGCTTCTTCAAATTGGGGAGACTATATATATAAAGTGATTTCCTTTCTAAATTGTGGAAAGGTGACCTGTACTATCGCCTAATATGAAACATTTGATCCCAAATCCCAAATTCTAGTTTAGAGTCAAATTGTACATTTTAGCTTCACTGTCCAAATACATATGGTGTTGAGTGTTCAGTATATCCTCAATACATAGTGTTCAGTATATCCTCAATACATGTAGTTGAGTGTTCAGTATATCCTCAATACATATGGTGTTGAGTGTTCAGTATATCCTCAATACATATGGTGTTGAGTGTTCAGTATATCCTCAATACATATGGTGTTGAGTGTTCAGTATATCCAGTATATGGGTGAACCACCTTCTTGTTATGTCTAGTTTACATTACCCGTGGGTAGAACCACCTTGTTACATCTAGTTTACATTACCCGTGGGTAGAACCACCTTGTTACATCTAGTTTGCATTGCCCGTGGGTAGAACCACCTTGTTAGGTCTAGTTTACACATTACCCGTGGGTAGAACCACCACCTTGTTAGGTCTAGTTTACATTACCCGTGGGTAGAACCACCACCTTGTTAGGTCTAGTTTACATTACCCGTGGGTAGAACCACCTTCTTGTTACGTCTAGTTTACATTACCCGTGGGTAGAACCTCCTTCTTGTTATGTCTAGTTTACATTACCCGTGGGTAGAACCACCTTGTTAGGTCTAGTTTGCATTACCCGTGGGTAGAACCACCTTCTTGTTGCGTCTAGTTTACATTACCCATTAGGTAGAACCACCTTCTTGTTACGTCTAGTTTACATTACCCGTGGGTAGAACCACCTTCTTGTTACGTCTAGTTTACATTACCCGTGGGTAGAACCACCTTCTTGTCAGGTCCTAGTTTACATTACCCGTGGGTAGAACCACCTTCTTGTTACGTCTAGTTTACATTACCCGTGGGTTGAACCTCCTTCTTGTTACGTCTAGTTTACATTACCCGTGGGTAGAACCACCTTGTTAGGTCTAGTTTACATTACCCGTGGGTAGAACCTCCTTCTTGTTATGTCTAGTTTACATTACCCGTGGGTAGAACCACCTTTCTTGTTACGTCTCCATTGCACCAAGGCTATGTCTTGACTCAAGAATAAAAATGTGAACACCTTTATTTAACCAGGTAGGCTTGTTGAGAAACACCTTTATTTAACCAGGTAGGCTTGTTGAGAACACCTTTATTTAACCAGGTAGGCCAGTTGAGAACACCTTTATTTAACCAGGTAGGCCAGTTGAGAACAAGATCTCATTTACAACTGAGACCTGGTCAAGTCAAAGCAAATCAGTGTGACACAAACAACCACACAGAGTTACACATGGAATAAACAAACATATAGTCAATAACACAATAGAAGATCTGTATACAGTGTGTGCAAATGAAGTAAGGAGGTAAGGCAATAAATAGGCCATAGTGGTGAAGTAATTACAATTGAGCAATTACCACTGGAGTGATAGATGAGGATGTGCAAGTAGAAATACAAAAATAAATATTTACACGGGACAAAAACGTGCCAAAAACAACCATGCGTCTTGCTGCTGCGCCATCTTGGATTGAAATAAAGAAATGAGGCCCTAATCTATGGATTTCAAAGGGATTGGGAATACAGATATGCATCTGTTGGTCACAGATACCTTTAAAAAGGTAGTGGATCAGAAAACCAGTCAGTATCTGGTGTGTCAGAAAACCAGTCAGTATCTGGTGTGACCATTTGCCTCATGCAGCGTGACACATCTCCTTCACATAGAGTTGATCAGGCTGTTGATTGTGGCCTGTGGAATGTTGTCCCAGTCCTCTTCAACGGCTGTGTGAAGTTGGCAGGAACTGGAACACGCTGTCGTATACGTCAATCCAGAGCATCCCCCAAAAGGGCTCATGTTTGGTGATTATGCAAGACATTTTTAGACAGGCAGCGTCATAGACCGCCACTTGGGAGGCCCCATCCACAAAGTTTTTTAAATATCAAAATACAAAAATACCACTTAAACAGGAAGACTCTTAAATAATTTAATTTCAATGTAAATTTTATTTTTTGATCCCAGAAACAATGATAAAATATGTAAAAATAAAGAGAGTAGCCACAGTTGGCCCGAGCCCCAAGTAATACATTTGGCCAGATAACTCACAATCGGCCCGAGCCCCCCCAAGTAATACATTTGGCCAGATAACTCACACCGGAATCGGCCCGAGCCCCAAGTAATACATTTGGGCCAGATAACTCACACCGAATCGGCCCGAGCCCCAAGTAATACATTTGGGCCAGATAACTCACACCGGAATCGGCCCGAGCCCCAAGTAATACATTTGGGCCAGATAACTCAACATCGGGAATCGGCCCGAAAGTGATCATTTGGGCACCGGAATCGGCCCGGCCCCAAGTGATACATTTGGCCAGATAACTCACACCGCAATACATTCGAATCATCACGTTGGTCGAGTCTGACTCTCATCCGGAATCAGCCCAGATCCACTAGCTGGGTTCTGCATGTGCCTCTACTATACTGCTCCTATGCCACTACGCAAATGCTATGATATGCATCCAATGCTTTACTATAAAGTTAGTTTTTTCAAGCCTCAGAGCCCCCAGGTCACCCCCCCCTCACGCTCACTTTTTCTTCCGGCACCTCCCGATTTACAAATGAAGCACTTCCTAACATCTATTCTTTGTGAAACACTCCTCTCTTGCTGTTGACTGGAACCTGTTAGTGTTGCAGTTCTCCGTAGCTGCCACCAGGGGTCAGCATGGCACTGTGTCTTCAGCCTGGCTACAGTCATACAGCATCACAAAGACAGGTCTTCTATCCCTCTCTGTTGTCTCTCTACTTGGTATTCCGGGCAGAACTCTGGCTTATGTAGTGGGGTGTGTGTGTGTGTGTGTGTGTGTGTGTGTGTGTGTGTGTGTGTGTGTGTGTGTGTGTGTGTGTGTGTGTGTGTGTGTGTGTGTGTGTGTGTGTGTGTGTGTGTGTGAGAGAGAGAGGGATACTGAGGCATGGTTCTGGGATGAACTACCAGGGGAATGATAATAGACTGAAGTAATGGGGAGGGATCAGAGAATGTGTGTGTTGGTAGGAGGTGGGTGCATTGGGTGTGTCCCACATGAACAAATACTATAGTATACTTAACCAATAAGGCACATGTGGGTGTGGTATATGGCCAATATACCACGGTTAAGGGCTGTTCTTAGGTACGACGCAGCGCAGAGTGCCTGGACACAGTCCGTAGCCGTGGCATATTAACCATATATCACAACCCCCCGAGGTGCCTCATTGTTGCTATTATGAACTGGTTACCAACGTAGTTAGAGCTGTAAAAAGACATGTTTTGTCATACGGTCTGATATACCACGGCTGTCAGCCAATCAGCATTCAGGGCTCGAACCACAGAGTTTATAATATGGTATAAATATTATAGTATTCCTTGCAGACTTTACTGTAGTTTTCACTGTACTGTTTTTGCCGACATGACTGTAGTATACTGTAGCATTTACAGTTAAATACTGTAGGAAAAACACTGTAGTATGTACTATAGTAATTACTGTAGTGAATTAGCTGATTGTAGTATGTACTATAGTAATTACTGTAGTGATTTAGCTGGTTGTAGTATGTACTATAGTAATTACTGTAGTGATTTAGCTGATTGTAGTATGTACTATAGTAATTACTGTAGTGAATTAGCTGATTGTAGTATGTACTATAGTAATTACTGTAGTGATTTAGTTGGTTGTAGTATGTACTATAGTAATTACTGTAGTGATTTAGCTGATTGTGGTATGTACTATAGTAATTACTGTAGTGATTTAGCTGATTGTAGTATGTACTATAGTAATGATTTTGCTGATTGTAGTATGTACTATAGTAATTACTGTAGTGATTTTGCTGATTGTAGTATGTACTATAGTAATTACAGTGGTGATTTAGCTGGTTGTAGTATGTATTATAGTAATTACTGTAGTGATTTTGCTGATTGTAGTATGTACCTCACTCCATTCAGTGGGCTCTCACTCCACTCAGTGGGCTCTCACCCACTCAGTGGGCTCTCACTCCACTCAGTGGGCTCTCACTCCACTCAGTGGGTTCTCACTCCATTCAGTGGGCTCACTCCACTCAGTGGGCTCTCACTCCATTCAGTGGGCTCTCTCACCCACTCAGTGGGCTCTCACCCATTCAGTGGGCTCTCACCCACTCAGTGGGCCTCACCCACTCAGTGGGCCTCACCAGTGGCTTCCTCACCCACTCAGTGGGCTCTCACTCCATTCAGTGGGCTCTCACTCCACTCAGTGGGTTCATTCACTTTGTGGGTGGTGTGACCAGCTCCCGTATTGTTACGTTTTTAATAAAGTTAATATACTAGTTGGTGATTGACCTAGTCTCTCCTCATTATTGATTGTGTGAGTTAGACTGTGTGTGTAAATGGCTTTGAAGAGAGTTAAAACATTAAGCATTTGGTCCTCATAGTCTCAATCCCTGAGTGGCTGATCTTCAGTAATTTATGATAGAATTCACCTTCGGGGACAAAACATGTTACCAGAAGTGAGTCTTCCCCAACAGAGACTTAAAGCTCAAATTAAACACAGCAGACAGCCGTCAGATCCGGTTCCAGCCAGAACCAACTCATTGTAAAGCCTCCACCACATGGCCCAACAAGCAATTCATATCAGTCCAATGTGGTCCTGATAGAGTCACAGGACAATTTAGACTTTTAGAGCTTTGGTCCATAATGACTAACACTTGGTCCTGTCTGGCTACTCATTCAGATCAAATGGTCACAAGAGCGGAGAGAAAGACATGTTTTGTAACGTTTGGACGTTTTACTGATTATAATTAGCCATGTCTTACCTTGCTTCAAAGTAACCTATAGCTAAAATCCAACCATGGAAATGTTGAGGGAATTATTTTTTATAAACACTTCCATATGCCATTTGAAACTAGCATTTGTCTTCTGTTGTCTTGGTTTTCAAATAAACTTTGTTTCGGCAGCCAAAGGCACAATCCTATGTCATATGAGCAACTCATGTTAGTCATTGCATCTTTGG
>NW_027013198.1:10000-16864 GCF_036934945.1 Oncorhynchus masou masou | reverse complement strand
AAAGAGGCACTGGGTTTGAAGGTTGGCCTTTAAATCCATATCCACAGGTACAATTCCAATTGACTCAAATGATGTCAATTAGCCTATCAGAGGCTTCTAAAGCCATGACTGTGACGGCGTTCTTCGTTTGTTGCAAGAGTCGGACCGAAATGCATCGTGTTGGTTACTCATGTTGTTTAATGAAACAAATGACGAATACATGAAAATACTGAGACAAAATACAAAACAACAAAACGGAACGTGAAACCTAAGTACAGCCTACCTGGTGAAACTACACAGAGACAGGAACAATCACCCACGAAATACAAAGTGAAACCCAGGCTACCTAAATACGGTTCCCAATCAGAGACAACGAGAATCACCTGACTCTGATTGAGAACCGCCTCAGGCAGCCAAACCTATGCAACACCCATACTCAGCCGCAATCCCAATAACTAAAAAACCCCACTACGAAATACAACAACATAAACCCATGTCACACCCTGGCCTGACCAACTAATTAACGAAAACACAAAATACTAAGACCAAGGCGTGACAATGACATCATTTTCTGAACTTTCCAAGCTGTTTAAAGGCACAGTCAATTTAGTGTATGTAAACTTCTGACCCATTGGAATTGTGATACAGTGAATACAGTGAAAACTAGTTTTAATGTCTCCAACCTCAGTGTATGTAAACTAGTTTTAATGACTCCAACCTCAGTGTATGGAATCTAGTTTTAATGACTCCAACCTCAGTGTATGTAAACTAGTTTTAATGTCTCCAACCTCAGTGTATGTAAACTAGTTTTAATGACTCCAACCTAAGTGTATGTAAACTAGTTTTAATGAATCCAACCTAAGTGTATGTAAACTAGTTTTAATGACTCCAACCTCAGTGTATGTAAACTAGTTGTAATGACTCCAACCTAAGTGTATATAAACTAGTTTTAATGACTCCAACCTAAGTGTATGTAAACTTCCGACTTCATCTGTAGTCTAGCGCGTGTGTTTATATAGTCTAGTGAGTGTGTATATGGTGTGTATATATAGTCTAGTGAGTGTGTATATACATAGTCTAGTGAGTGTGTATATGGTGTGTATATATAGTCTAGTGAGTGTGTATATGGTGTGTATATATAGTCTAGTGAGTGTGTATATGGTGTGGATATACAGTCTAGTGAGTGTGTATATGGTGTGTATATATAGTCTAGTGAGTGTGTATATGGTGTGTATATATAGTTCTGAGTGTGTATATATAGTCTAGTGAGTGTGTATATGGTGTGTATATATAGTCTAGTGAGTGTGTATATGGTGTGTATATATAGTCTAGTGAGTGTGTATATGGTGTGTATATATAGTCTAGTGAGTGTGTATATGGTGTGTATACATAGTTCTGAGTGTGTATATTTAGTCTAGTGAGTGTGTATATTGTGTGGATATATAGTCTAGCAAGTGTGTATATTGTGTGGCTATATAGTCTAGTGAGTGTGTATATTGTGTGGATATATAGTCTAGCAAGTGTGTATATTGTGTGTATATATAGTCTAGTGAGTGTGTATATGGTGTGTATACATAGTTCTGAGTGTGTATATTTAGTCTAGTGAGTGTGTATATTGTGTGGATATATAGTCTAGCAAGTGTGTATCTTGTGTGGATATATAGTCTAGTGAGTTTGTATTTGGTGTGTATATAAAGTTTGGTGAGTGTGTGTAGTGTCGGTGCAAGATAGAGTCAGTGCAGATAGTTTGAGTACTATTTATTTACTATTTAGGTGTCTGGCTGTTAAGCAGTCTTGTAACTTGGGGGTAGAAGCTGTCTTGGAGCCTGTTGGGTGGAAAGCCGATGCTCCTGCACCGTTTGCCGGACGGAGGCGGAGTGAACAGTCTATGGCTTGGAATTTAGAATCTTTACCAGTGTTCCGGCCCTTCCTCTTCCCTTCCGCTGCTGTTCTGGCACCACACTGCTAAGTCTCTGTCCAAACAAACAGAAAACAGCCCATTTGAGATGTTCTGGACAGGAGGTTAACTGTGTATAAAGTGTTAATATCCTGAGGGCTGGGCCTCCTAACAAACCTGTAGACTCTATACAGTGTTAATATAGTGAGGGCTGGGCCTCGTAACAAACCTGTAGACTCTATACAGTGTTAATATCCTGAGGGCTGGGCCTCCTAACAAACCTGTAGACTCTATACAGTGTTAATATAGTGAGGGCTGGGCCTCGTAACAAACCTGTAGACTCTATACAGTGTTAATATCCTGAGTGCCTTCTAACAAACCTGTAGACTCTATACAGTGTTAATATCCTGAGGGCTGGGCCTCGTAACAAACCTGTAGACTATATACAGTGTTAATATCCTGAGGGCCATCTAACAAACCTGTAGACTCTATACTGTGTTAATATCCTGAGGGCTGGGCCTCGTAACAAACCTGTAGACTATATACAGTGTTAATTTAGTGAGGGCTGGGCCTCCTAACAAACCTGTAGACTATATACAGTGTTAATTTAGTGAGGGCTGGGCCTCCTAACAAACCTGTAGACTATATACAGTGTTAATATAGTGAAGGTTGGGCCTCCAAACAAACCTGTAGACTATATACAGTGTTAATATAGTTAGGGCTGGGCCTCCTAACAAACCTGTAGACTATATACAGTGTTAATATAGTGAGGGCTGGGCCTCCTAACAAACCTGTAGACTATATACAGTGTTAATATAGTGAGGGCTGGGCCTCCTAACAAACCTGTAGACTATATACAGTGTTAATATAGTGAGGGCCTCCTAACAAACCTGTAGACTATATACAGTGTTAATATAGTGAGGGCTGTGCCTCCTAACAAACCTGTAGACTATATACAGTGTTAATATAGTGAGGGCCTCCTAACAAACCTGTAGACTATATACAGTGTTAATATAGTGAGGGCTGGGCCTCCTAACAAACCTGTAGACTATATACAGTGTTAATTTAGTGAGGGCTGGGCCTCCTAACAAACCTGTAGACTATATACAGTGTTAATATAGTGAAGGTTGGGCCTCCAAACAAACCTGTAGACTATATACAGTGTTAATATAGTTAGGGCTGGGCCTCCTAACAAACCTGTAGACTATATACAGTGTTAATATAGTGAGGGCTGGGCCTCCTAACAAACCTGTAGACTATATACAGTGTTAATATAGTGAGGGCTGGGCCTCCTAACAAACCTGTAGACTATATACAGTGTTAATATAGTGAGGGCCTCCTAACAAACCTGTAGACTATATACAGTGTTAATATAGTGAGGGCCTCCTAACAAACCTGTAGACTATATACAGTGTTAATATAGTGAGGGCCTCCTAACAAACCTGTAGACTATATACAGTGTTAATATAGTGAGGGCTGGGCCTCCTAACAAACCTGTAGACTATATACAGTGTTAATATCCTGAGGGCCTCCTAACAAACCTGTAGACTATATACAGTGTTAATATAGTGAGGGCTGGGCCTCCTAACAAACCTGTAGACTCTATACAGTGTTAATATAGTGAGGGCTGGGCCTCCTAACAAACCTGTAGACTATATACAGTGTTAATATAGTGAGGGCTGTGCCTCCTAACAAACCTGTAGACTATATACAGTGTTAATATAGTGAGGGCCTCCTAACAAACCTGTAGACTATATACAGTGTTAATTTAGTGAGAGCTGGGCCTCCTAACAAACCTGTAGACTCTATACAGTGTTAATATAGTGAGGGCTGGGCCTCCTAACAAACCTGTAGACTCTATACAGTGTTAATATAGTGAGGGCTGGGCCACCTAACAAACCTGTAGACTCTATACAGTGTTAATATAGTGAGGGCTGGGCCTCCTAACAAACCTGTAGACTATATACAGTGTTAATATAGTGAGGGCTGGGCCTCCTAAGAAACCTGTAGACTATATACAGTGTTAATATAGTGAGGGCTGGGCCTCCTAACAAACCTGTAGACTCTATACTGTGTTAATATCCTGAGGGCTGGGCCTCCTAACAAACCTGTAGACTCTATACAGTGTTAATATAGTGAGGGCTGGGCCTCCTAACAAACCTGTAGACTATATAAAGTGTTAATATAGTTAGGGATGGGCCTCCTAACAAACCTGTAGACTATATACAGTGTTAATATAGTGAGGGCCTCCTAACAAACCTGTAGACTATATACAGTGTTAATATAGTGAGGGCCTCCTAACAAACCTGTAGACTCTATACAGTGTTAATATAGTGACGGCTGGGCCTCCTAACAAACCTGTAGACTCTATACAGTGTTAATATAGTGGGGGCTGGGCCTCCTAACAAACCTGTAGACTCTATACAGTGTTAATATAGTGGGGGCTGGGCCTCCTAACAAACCTGTAGACTCTATACAGTGTTAATATAGTGGGGGCTGGGCCTCCTAACAAACCTGTAGACTCTATACAGTGTTAATATAGTGAGGGCCTCGTAACAAACCTGTAGACTCTATACAGTGTTAATATCCTGAGTGCCTTCTAACAAACCTGTAGACTATATACAGTGTTAAAATAGTGAGGGCCTCCTAACAAACCTGTAGACTATATACAGTGTTAATATCCTGAGGGCTGGGCCTCCTAACAAACCTGTAGACTATATACAGTGTTAATATAGTGAGGGCCTCCTAACAAACCGCTTATGCCTTCTGTGGCTTCAACTACAGACTATATACTGCTTGTAGACAGAGAGGCCTGTGACAGAGATATAGACATCTATATTCTAACCATCAGGCAGACCTAGGCCTGTGACAGAGATATAGACATCTATATTCTAACCATCAGGCAGACCTAGGCCTGTGACAGAGATATAGGCATCTATATTCTAACCATCAGGCAGACCTAGGCCTGTCACAGAGATATAGATATCTATATTCTAACCATCAGGCAGACCTAGGCCTGTGACAGAGATATAGGCATCTATATTCTAACCATCAGGCAGACCTAGGCCTGTGACAGAGATATAGGCATCTATAATCTAACCATCAGGCAGACCTAGGCCTGTGACAGAGATATAGGCATCTATAATCTAACCATCAGGCAGACCTAGGCCTGTGACAGAGATATAGGCATCTATAATCTAACCATCAGGCAGACCTCGGCCTGTGACAGAGATATAGGAATCTATATTCTAACCATCAGGCAGACCTAGGCCTGTGACATAGATATAGGCAAACCAAATGATAATGATGAGAAATATGTTCTCTCTCTCTTCCATCCAGGCAGGGTGACAAGGACTCTGATCGTAGGGGACTTGAGAGATGGATAGGGATCATACAATGGGGGTGTAACCATGATGATGGGGGTGTAACCATGGTGATTAGTCTACGGGGATACAGAATATAGACTGAAATAAACACCAGCCTCCGAGGCTACAGTAATCACAACACACTCACACATACGCACTGGAGGCTGTGGGGACACTGACAGTACAACAAAGATATGCTATGATGAGAGACGGAGCGAGGGAGGGAGGGGGGGGGAGGGAGGGAGGGGGAGGGAGGTAGGGGGGGGAGGGAGGGGGGAGGGAGGGGGAGGGAGGAAGGGAGGGGAGGGAGGGAGGGAGGGAGAGGGGGAGGGAGGGGGAGGGAGGGAGGGAGGGATGGAGGGGGGAGGAAGGGAGGGAGGGAGGGAGGGAGGGAGGGAGGGAGGGAGGGAGGGAGGGGAGGGAGGGAGGGAGGGAGGGGAGGGAGGGAGGGAGGGAGGGAGGGAGGGAGGGAGGGAGGGAGGGAGTTCAGATATGTGGTTCTGGTAGTCAATGTACTGTCTTGTTGTGTGATGGGTCATTGATACTTCATGTTATGTTGTACTGTCTTGTTGTCTGACTGGGTCATTGATACTTCATGTTATGTTGTACTGTCTTGTTGTCTGACTGGGTCATAGATACTTCATGTTATGTTGTACTGTCTTGTTGTCTGACTGGGTCATTGATACTACACTTCTGACCCTCCTGATTTGCTATGTCCCACTTTGTAAATCTTCTTTGGCTTTCTATACTGAAATCAACTTTAAATAAAACAAAAAAAATGCATTTCTTTTCAATAAGAATTTTTACACTTCCTGAATTGACGAACATTGAAACGAAAGGGACCTCAGCTGTGACTGACATTCAATGAAATAAACACATCATCTGTGTGTCTGGCCTGTAAGTACATGGCCTGTTTGTCCGTGTGTGTCTGGCCTGTAAGTACAGGGCCTGTTTGTCCGTGTGTGTCTGGCCTGTAAGTACAGGGCCTGTTTGTCTGTGTGTGTCTGGCCTGTAAGTACAGGGCCTGTTTGTCCGTGTGTGTCTGGCCTGTAAGTACAGGGCCTGTTTGTCTGTGTGTGTCTGGCCTGTAAGTACAGGGCCTGTTTGTCCGTGTGTGTCTGGCCTGTAAGTACAGGGCCTGTTTGTCCGTGTGTGTCTGGCCTGTAAGTACAGGGCCTGTTTGTCCGTGTGTGTCTGGCCTGTAAGTACAGGGCCTGTTTGTCCGTGTGTGTCTGGCCTGTAAGTACAGGGCCTGTTTGTCCGTGTGTGTCTGGCCTGTAAGTACAGGGCCTGTTTGTCCATGTGTGTCTGGCCTGTAAGTACAGGGCCTGTTTGTCCGTGTGTGTCTGGCCTGTAAGTACAGGGCCTGTTTGTCCGTGTGTGTCTGGCCTGTAAGTACAGGGCCTGTTTGTCTGTGTGTGTCTGGCCTGTAAGTACAGGGCCTGTTTGTCCGTGTGTGTCTGGCCTGTAAGTACAGGGCCTGTTTGTCCATGTGTGTCTGGCCTGTAAGTACAGGGCCTGTTTGTCCGTGTGTGTCTGGCCTGTAAGTACAGGGCCTGTTTGTCCGTGTGTGTCTGGCCTGTAGGTACAGGGCCTGTTTGTCTGTGTGTGTCTGGCCTGTAA
>NW_027013198.1:0-5000 GCF_036934945.1 Oncorhynchus masou masou | reverse complement strand
GAGAGGGATATGCAGGAAGAGGAGGGGGATGGAGAAGAGAGAGATGGGGAGGAGGGGGAGAGGGATATGCAGGAAGAGGAGGGGGATGGAGAAGAGAGATGAGGAGGAGGAGGAGAGGGATATGCAGGAAGAGGAGGGGGGATGGAGAAGAGAGAGATGAGGAGGAGGAGGAGAGTGATATGCAGGAAGAGGAGGGGGATGGAGAAGAGAGAGAGGAGGAGGAGGAGGAGGAGGAGGAGGAGATGGATATGCAGGAAGAGGAGGGGGGATGGAGAAGAGAGAGATGGGGAGGAGGGGGAGAGGGATATGCAGGAAGAGGAGGGGGATGGAGAAGAGAGAGATGAGGAGGAGGAGGAGGAGGAGAGTGATATGCAGGAAGAGGAACAAGTTTTAATGACTCCAAACTAAGTGTATGTAAACTTCCGACTTCAACTGTAGGTCTATGCTAGTACACAGGTAAGTCTATGGTAGTACAAGGCTAGGTCTATGCTAGTACACAGGTAGGTCTATGCTAGTACACAGGTAAGTCTATGCTAGTACAAGGCTAGGTCTATGCTAGTACACAGTTAGGTCTATGCTGGTAAAAGGTTAGGTCTATGCTAGTACAAGGCTAGGTCTATGCTAGTACAAGGTTAGGTATATGTTAGTACAAGGCTAGGTCTATGCTAGCACAAGGCTAGGTCTATGCTAGCACAAGGCTAGGTCTATGCTAGTACACAGGTGGGTCTATTCTAGTGGAAGTCTAGGTCTATGCTAGTACACAGGTGGGTCTATTCTAGTAGAAGGCTAGGTCTATGCTAGTACACAGGTGGGTCTATTCTAGTAGAAGGCTAGGTCTATGCTAGTACACAGGTGGGTCTATTCTAGTAGAAGGTTAGGTCTATGCTAGTACACAGGTGGGTCTATTCTAGTAGAAGGCTAGGTTTATGCTTGTACACAGGTGGGTCTATTCTAGTAGAAGGCTAGGTCTATGCTAGTACACAGGTGGGTCTATTCTAGTAGAAGGTTAGGTCTATGCTAGTACACAGGTGGGTCTATTCTAGTAGAAGGCTATGTATATGCTAGTACACAGGTGGGACTATTCTAGTAGAAGGCTAGGTCTATGCTAGTACACAGGTGGGTCTATTCTAGTAGAAGGCTATGTATATGCTAGTACACAGCTGGGTCTATTCTAGTAGAAGGATAGGTCTATGCTAGTACACAGATAGGAATTGTAATTGGGTTTATTTTCCCGAATCATCTGGAAATGTAGTGGAATTGAGCCCAACCCTGGTGGTAAACCCCAACCCTGGTGCTAAACCCCAACCCTGGTACTAAACCCCAACCCTGGTGGTAAACCCCAACCCTGGTGCTAAACCCCAACCCTGGTGCTTAACCCCAACCCTGGTGCTGAACCCCAACCCTGGTGGTAAACCCCAACCCTGGTGCTAAACCCCAACCCTGGTACTAAACCCCAACCCTGGTGCTTAACCCCAACCCTGGTGCTGAACCCCAACCCTGGTGGTAAACCCCAACCCTGGTGCTAAACCCCAACCCTGGTACTAAACCCCAACCCTGGTACTAAACCCCAACCCTGGTACTAAACCCCAACCCTGGTGCTAAACCCCAACCCTGGTGCTAAACTCCAACCCTGGTGCTAAACCCCAACCCTGGTACTAAACCCCAACCCTGGTACTAAACCCCAACCCTGGTGCTAAACCCCAACCCTGGTACTAAACCCCAACCCTGGTGCTAAACCCCAACCCTGGTTCTAAACCCCAACCCTGGTGGTAAACCCCAACCCTGGTGCTAAACCCCAACCCTGGTGCTAAACCCCAACCCTGGTACTAAACCAATGGTCTGGAAAAGGTGCCTGGTGAATACATGGCCTCTGGCTGTGTCCCAAATATGCCAAGGCACACATACTACACCAGGCTTAGAGCAGCCTATTTACAAGTACACAGCCTCAAGCAGACCTTAGCCTATTTTCTATAGCCACCGTGTTTTAACACACACATTAAGACTAATAGTTTGAGTGTCTGGGTCATGGTGAGTGTGTGTGTGTGTGTGTGTGTGTGTGTGTGTGTGTGTGTGTGTGTGTGTGTGTGTGTGTGTGTGTGTGTGTGTGTGTGTGTGTCTGAGTGTCTGGGTCATGGTGAGTGTGTGTGTGTGTGTCCATGTGTGCGTGTGCGTGAGTGCGTGTGTGCGTGTGTGCGTGTGTGTGTGTGTGTGTGTGTGTGTGTGTGTGTGTGTGTGTGTGTGTGTGTGTGTGTGTGTGTGTGTGTGTGTGTGTGTGTGTGTGTGTGTGTGTGTGTGTGTGTGTGTGTCTGAGTGTCTGGGTCATGGTGAGTGTGTGTGTGTGTGTGTGTGTGTGTGTGTGTGTGTGTGTGTGTGCGTGTGTGTGTGTGTGTGTGTGTGTGTGTGTGTGTGTCCATGTGTGCGTGTGCTTGAGTGCGTGTGTGCGTGTGTGCGTGTGTGCGTGTGTGCGTGTGTGTGTGCGTGTGTGCGTGTGTGTGTGTGTGTGTGTGTGTGTGTGTGTGTGTGTGTGTGTGTGTGTGTGTGTGTGTGTGTGTGTGTCTGAGTGTCTGGGTCATGGTGAGTGTGTGTGTGTGTGTGTCCATGTGTGCGTCTCTTTTTTTATTGTCCGTAAACAAACAAACTCTCTTGCACCAACGCAAACTAACTAGCCCTGTGTTTAACTTGAGTTGGGTACGTCTCAGTAGATAGTAACCTTTAGGTCTATATCTCTGGGTACGTCTCAGTAGATAGTAACCTTTAGGTCTATATCTCTGGGTACGTCTCAGTAGATAGTAACCTTTAGGTCTATATCTCAATGTACGTCTCAGTAGATAGTAACCTTTAGGTCTATATCTCTGGGTACGTCTCAGTAGATAGTAACCTTTAGGTCTATATCTCTGGGTATGTCTCAGTAGACAGTAACCTTTAGGTCTATATCTCTGGGTATGTCTCAGTAGATAGTAACCTTTAGGTCTATATCTCTGGGTAAGTCTCAGTAGATAGTACCCGTTAGGTCTATATCTCTGGGTATGTCCCAGTAGATAGTAACCTTTAGGTCTATATCTCTGGGTATGTCTCAGTAGACAGTAACCTTTAGGTCTATATCTCTGGGTATGTCCCAGTAGATAGTACCCTTTAGGTCTATATCTATGGGTAAGTCTCAGTAGATAGTACCCTTTAGGTCTATATCTCTAGGTATGTCTCAGTAGAATAGGCCCATATGTCATGTCAATATTTGTATACGAATGTTTAATCTTCAACTCCCACCTATCCTATCCCTCAATCCCTCCCCCTTTCTCCCTCTCCCCCACTCCCTACCCCCTTGTTCTCCCTTACTCTCCTTCCTCACCCTACATTAACCCCCCCTCTCTCCTTGTCTCCCTCCAATCTCCCACTCTCTCTCTCCTTCCCTCCCTCTCGTCCCCTATGTTGTTCTCCCTCGCCTCTCCTCTCCCTCCTCTCTCTCCTTCCCTCCCTCTCGTCCCTTCTCTTGTTCTCCCTCGCCTCTCCTCTCCCTCCTCTCTCTCCTTCCCTCCCTCTCGTCCCCTCTCCTCTCCCTCCTCTCTCTCCTTCCTTTGTTCTCCCTTGCCTCTCCTCTCCCTCCTCTCTCTCCTTCCCTCCCTCTCATCCCCTCTCTTGTTCTCCCTCTCCTCCTCTCTCTCCTTCCCTCCCTCTCGTCCCCTCTCTTATTCTCCCTCTCCTCTCCTCTCCCTCCTCTCTATCTCCCCCAGAGTGAAGGTTGTAGAGGGCTGTGAGCCTGCTCCTCATTAGAGCAATGTGTGTGATACCTTTCTGAGGTTGTCAGTGTTGTATGTATGTATGTGTATGTGTGTTTATGAGTGCTTGGGGGGGTTAATCTCTGCATCATCTCAGCATATCACCCCCTCTGGCCGCAGGGCCTGTCAACATCAATAAATACCAACGCTCTGATTTGCCGTTGCCCCGGATACAGACAGGTTTTAATCTGAAAACCAACCAACAGCTCACCTCGGAACACACACGAGCATCATAATTAAAAACTCAGCCCCTGTTGGGAAGCTTGGAGCTGCTAGGAGGGTTTGTTCCTATACTGTTATATATGGACATGTTGTTGACCCATGTATCAAAGGCCAGGTGTGATGAAAAGAGCAGTTTGTGGGCAGTTGTTATGAGTTGGTGCTGTTGTTTGAGAGAACAGAAGGACATTGTTTGAGGAAAAGTATCCATGGACTTTGTTTTATACTCGGCTTTCATTTGTTATTACAGTAATAACGGTATGTAATGAGTATGTAATAACAGTATATAATGAGTATGTAATAACAGTATGTAATAACAGTAAATAACAGTATATAATGAGTATGTAATAACAGTATATAATGAGTATGTAATAACAGTATATAATGTAATAACAGTATGTAATAACAGTATATAATGAGTATGTAATAACAGTATATAATGAGTATGTAATAACAGTATATGAGTATGTAGTAATGAGTATGTAATAACAGTATGTAATAACAGTATATGAGTATGTAGTAATGAGTATGTAATGAGTATGTAATAACAGTATGTAATAACAGTATATAATGAGTATGTAATAACAGTATGTAATAACAGTATATAATGAGTATGTAATAACAGTATATAATGAGTATGTAATAACAGTATTTAATAACAGTATGTAATAACAGTATATAATGAGTATGTAATAACAGTATATAATGAGTATGTAATAACAGTATGTAATAACAGTATATAATGAGTATGTAATAACAGTATGTAATAACAGTATGTAGTAACAGTATGTAATGAGTATGTAATAACAGTATGTAATGAGTATGTATTAACATTATATAATGAGTATGTAATAACGGTATGTAATGAGTATGTAGTAATGAGTATGTAATAACAGTATGTAATAACAGTATGTAATAAAAGTATGTGATAACAGTATGTAATAACAGTATGTAGTAACAGTATGTAATGAGTATGTAATAATGGTATGTAATGAGTATGTAATAACA
>NW_027013197.1:0-16874 GCF_036934945.1 Oncorhynchus masou masou | reverse complement strand
TGTCAGGACCCGGTTACGAACCTGGGTCTCCGGAGTGAGAAACAGTCACTTAACCAACTGAGCCACGAATAGTCAGCAGAACCCCTTCAATACAAAAATGGCAAATCCAAAAGGTGGTAGGAATAGCACAAAAAAGCCTCAAGAGATACTCAAAACAAAAACAGAATTCCACAAGAGCATCCACCGGAATCGACAAGAATACACAGAACACTAGGGCTGGGTGCTAACATACAAACACAGAGCACAGAACTGAGGGAAACTAAGGGTTTAAATACAATCAGGGGAAACGAGGCACAGGTGCAAATAATAATGGGGAACAAGGGAAAAAATCATAAGGTCAAAAAGCACAATGGGGGCATCTAGTGACCAAAACCCGGAACAACCCTGGCCAAATCCTGACAGAAATATATTTCAATCCCACTTTGATACCCAACATATGCTTATTCTCTGAGATACATTTACAAAGTGTCTTTGTGTTTCTTTTGATGGCATTATTCCATTGATTCTGAAGGTGTTACTTAGCCCATAGTAGAGCTGTTCCGAGAAAGTGTTATCCAAAATCAAATCAAATCAAATTTTATTGGTCACATGAACATGGTTAGCAGATGTTAATCTGAGTGTAGTGAAATGCTTGTGCTTCTAGTTCAGACCATGCAGTAATATCTATCACGTAATCTAACAATTCCACAACAACTAGCTTTTACACACAAGTGTAAAGGAATAAATAAGAATATGTACATATAAATATATGGATGAGCGATGGCCGAACGGCATAGGCAAGATGCAGTAGATGGTATAGAGTACAGTATATACATATGAGATGAGTAATGTAGGGTATGTAAACATTATATAAAGTGGCATTGTTTAAAGTGACTAGTGATACATTTATTACATCCGATTTTTAATTCTTAAAGTGGCTAGAGATTTGAGTCAGTATGTTTGCAGCAGCCTCTCAATGTAGTGATGTTCTGTTTAACAGTCTGATGGCTTTGAGATAGAAGCTGTTTTTCAGTCTCTCTGTCCCAGCTTTGATGCACCTGTACTGACCTTGCCTTCTGGATGATAGAGGGTGGAACAGGCAGTGGCTCGGTGGTTGTTGTCCTTGATGATCTTTTTAGTCTGTGACTTTGGGTGATGTAGGTGTCCTGGGGGCAGGTAGTTTGCCCCCGGTGATGCGTTGTGCAGACCTCACTACCCTCTGGAGAGCCTTATGGTTGTGGGCGGAGCAGTTGCCGTACCAGGCAGTGATACAGCCTGACAGGATGCTCTCGATTGTGCATCTGTAAAAGTTTGTGAGTGTTTTTGGTGACATGCCAAATTTCTTCAGCCTCCTGAGGTTGAAGAGGTGCTGTTGCGCTTTCTTCACCACACTGTCTGTGTGGGTGGACCATTTCAGTTTGTCTGTGGTGTGAGGCCGAGGAACTTATAACTTTCCACCTTCTCCACTACTGTCCCATTGTTGGGGATAGGGGGGGGGGTGCTCCCTCTGCTGTTTCCTGAAGTCCACAATCATCTCCTTTGTTTTGTTGACATTGAGTGTGAGGTTATTTTCCTGACACCACACTCCGAGGGCCCTCACCTTCTCCCTGTAGGCCATCTCGTCGTTGTTGGTAATCAAGCCTACCACTGTAGTGTTGTCTGCTTGATGATTGAGTTGGAGGCGTGCAGGGCCATGCAGTCATGGGTGAACAGGGAGTACAGGAGAGGGCTGAGAACACACCCTTGTGGGGCCCCAGTGTTGAGGATCAGCGGGGTGGAGATATTGTTTCCTACCCTCAGCACCCGGAGGCGTCCCGTCAGAAAGTCCAGGACCCAGTTGCACAGGGCGGGGTCGAGACAAGTACGGCGGGTACTATGGCGTTATATGCTGAGCTGTAGTCGATGAACAGCATTCTTACATAGGTATTCCTCTTGTCCAGATGGGTTAGGGCAGTGTGATTGTGATTGCGTTGTCTGTGGACCTATTGGGGAGGTAAGCAAATTGGAGTGGGTCTAGGGTGTCAGGTAGGGTGGAGGTGATATGATCCTTGACTAGTCTCTCAAAGCACTTCATGATGATGGAAGTGAGTAGCTTTCTTGGGAAGAGGAACAGTGGTGGCCCTCTTGAGGCATGTGGGAATAGCAGACTGGGATAGGGATTGATTGAATATGTCCGTAAACACAGAAGCCAGCTGGTTTGCACATGCTCTGAGGATGCGGCTAGGGATGCCGTCTGGGTCGGCAGACTTGCGAGGGTTAACACTTTTAAATATTTTGCTGACGTTGGCTGCGGTAAAGGAGAGACAGCAGGTTTTGGTAGCGGGCCATGTCAGTGGCACTGTGTTGTCCTCAAAGCGAGCAAATAAGCTGTTTAGTTTGTCTGGGAGCAAGACATCGGGGTGCGCGATGGGGCTGGTTTTCTTTTTGTAGTCCGTGATTGACTGTAGACCCTGCCACATACCTCCCATGTCTGAGCCGTTGAATTGCGACTCTTAACTTGTTTGATTGCCTTGTGAAGGGAATAGCTACACTGTTTGTATTCAGTCATGTTTCAAGGTCGCCTTGCCCTGATTAAAAGCAGTGGTTGGCACTTTCAGTTTTGCGCGAATGCTGCCATCAATCCACGGTTTCTGGTTAGGGAAGGTTTTAATAGTCGCCGTGGGTACAACATCACTGATGCACTTGCTAATAAATTCACTCAACGAATCAGTGTATACATCAATAATGTTATTCGATGCCATCCGGAACATATCCCAGTCCACGTGATCGACGCAATATTGAAGCGTGGAATCAGATAGGTCGGATCAGCGTTGAACAGACCTGAGGCGTTTCCTGTTTTAGTTTCTGTCTATAGGCTGGGAGCAACAAAATTAAGTTGTGGTCAAATTTGCCGAATGGGGGGTGAGGGAGGGCTTTGTATGTGTCGCTGAAGTTAGAGTAACAATGATCCAGGATTTTGCCAGCCCGGGTCGCGCATTCGATATGCTGATAAAATTTAGGGAGCCTTGTTTTCAGATTAGCCTTGTTAAAATCCCCAGCTACAATAAATGCAGCCTCAGGATATGGGATAAGTGGTTTCCAGTTTACATAGGGTCCAATGAAGTTCTTTCAGGGCCGTCGAGGGGTCTGGGGGGCGGGGATTCTAGGTCCGGTGTACAAAAGGACTTGAGTTCCTGTATGTTGTTATGATTACACCATGACTCATTAATCGTGAGGCATACAACCCCGCCCTTCTTCTTACCAGAGAGATGTTTGTTTCTGTTCGGCACGATGCGTGAAGAAACCAGGTGGCTGTACCGACTCTGATAACGTATCCCAAGTGAGCCATGTTTCCGTGAAACAGAGAATGTTACAATCTCTGATGTCTCTCTGGAAGGCAACCCTTGTTCAGATTTCGTCTACCTTCTTGTCAAGAGACTGGACATTGGCGAGTAGTATACTCGGGAGTGGTGGGCGATGTGCCCGTCTACGGAGCCCCTTCTGCGGCGCCGTTGTTTTGGGTCGCCTGCTGGGATCCGATCCATTGTCCTTGGTGGTGGAACAAACATAGCATCCGCTTCGGGAAAGTTGTATTCCTGGTCATAATATTGGTAAGTTGAAGTTGCTCTTATATCCAATCGTTCTTCCCGGCTGTATGTAATAAGACTTAAGATTTCCTGGGGTAACAGTGTAAGAAATAATACATACAAAAAACTAAATACTGCATAGTTTCCTAAGAATGCGAAGCGAGGCAGCCATCTCTGTCGGTGCCGGAAGTGTTGTCCTTCTATCAAGAGAAAATTGGCTGGCATGCGTAAATTCAGGCTTTTATTGAGATATGTTATATTTTGAGAATTCACTTTTTTCATTTTAAAGATAGGCTGAATATTCTTTAAGGGAGAAGTTTACTTTTTTTTTACAACTAAATCTGTATTTTGGAGGTTAATGGCACATTATAGAAGTGTCCAGACACTTATTTTTTTTGTTTGGTGTTTTTGAGAAACTAACTTCAACCAGTGATAAACCTCCTCATCCTTGTTCTGCAGTATCTATCATGACTCAGGGTGAGACCCAGATGCAGACAAGTGAGGCAGATGGTTCAAGTCTCAGAGATTTATTGAGTACACATGGGTAGGCCAAAGGCAGGTCCAGGGCAGGCAGAGGTCAGTCATCCAAGGCAGAGTAAGTACAGTACAGAACGGCAGGCAGGCTCAGGGTCAGGGCAGGAGGAAAGGTAAAAACCAGAAGAACAGGCACGAAAGCAAACAGGAGTACGGCGGAAACAAACATGCTGGTAGGCTTGACGAGACAAGACAAACTGGCAACAGACACACAGAAAACACAGGTATAAATGCAGAGGGGATAATGGGAGACACCTGGTGGTGGGTGGAGACCAGCACAAGACAGGTGAAACAGATCAAGGTGTGACGGTATAGGGGCTTAAATTTAAAAAACTGTCTGGACACTTTTATAACATGCCATTTACATCGAAAATACAGATTTGGTTGTAAAAAGTAAACTTCTCCTTTAAGCTGACGTTTTGCTGTGAATGAATGCAGAGTTGGTTTGTTGTTGTCTTTTTACCTTCGATGAAAGGGGTTTGATTCTATTTGCAATATTTTGTACTAATTTTATACTCATTTTGTGTATAATGAGTATTGATTTATTTTAATGATATGTAGAGATAAAGGACTATATTGTTCCTTCCTGTAGTTGAACTGTGACTATATCTAAATGAGAAATAAATGCAAGTACAATGCAACCTCATAACAGTCTCTTCTTCTTTGTGGTGATTTTATAATAAATTATACAAATAAATAATTGTTTTGATTTATATAGCATTTTACCACCTAGATGCTCAAATGACTACTCTGTGGCATGGGATGGTCGGCCCACCACTTTAAGCTCAACCCCGACAAGACAGAGATGCTTTTCCTCCCAGGGAAGGCCTGCCCGCTCCAAGACCTCTCGATCAAGATTGACAACTCCACGGTATCCCCCTCCCAGAGTGCAAAGAATCTTGGCATGACCCTGGACAACAACCTGTCGTTCTCTGCAAAACATCAAAGCAGGCACTTTCTCTTGCAGGTTCATGCTCAACAACATCCATAGAGAACGACCCTACCTCACACAGGAAGTGGCACAGGTCCTAACCCAGGCACTTGTCATCTCCTTTTCTGGACTACTGCAACTCCCTGTTGGCTGCTCTCACCGCTTGTGCTATCAAACCCCTGCAAATGATATAGAACGTTGCAGCCTGCCTGGTGTTCAACCTTCCTATGTTCTCCTATATTACCCCGCTCCTCTGCACACTCCACTTGCTTCCAGTCGAAGCTCGCATCCACCACAAGACCATGGTACTTGACTACGGAGCAGCTAGAGGAACTGCCCCTCCCTACCTTCAGGCTCAAACCCAACATCCCAACCCAAAGACTCTGTTCTAGCCACCTCTGGTCTCTTGGCTCTCCCACTCCTACTTGAGTGCAGCTCCCGCTCAGCCCAGTCCAAGCTCTTCTCTGTCCTGGCACCCCAATGGTAGAACCAACTTCCCCCTGAAGCTAGGACAGCAGAGTACCTGTCCATCTTCTGAAAACATCTGAAACCCTACCTCTGCAAAGAGTATCTTAAATAATTCCACAGCGCTCCATGCACCTGTAGTTTACTGACTGAACTCTAGCTGATTAAACACAGCATGCATCTCACACAGGATTACATCTTTTTTCATCTTCAACACCATTATCTTACACCACCTTTCCAAAGACAATGGTTCATAACCATATAATGTTTTGGTAAAGGGGAGCATTTTAGTAACACTTCCTTAAAGCCTGCGGGTGTAATGTGCATGCATGACCCCCTTGTAATGTCTAATTATCATCTCATAATGATCCTGACTAATTGCAATTCTTCATTCGTAAAGTTCAAACCTTAAAGTGCTGGAAGGCCATAACTGCAGCCACTAGCAGAGAACAATGATGAGTTTTGTTCTAGTGGCTGGTCTATTACACTCTCAGGCTGTGGTGGAAAATCTCCTTGAAAAGGGCTTATTGCTGTGGTAAACACGCACGCACACACACAGGGGGTTTACTCCTGTTGGAACTCGACCAGTCCTCTGGCAAGAAGCTCATTCAAACACAGCCAAGATTTCACATCAACGGATCCCACTCTTCCCCTTCAATAAAGTGTCTGTGAATGCATGAATCAAATAGATGACTATATAGATTATATTGTATTGTATTGGATGTTATTGAGGTCGCTTCAGTAGATCTTTATGTCCACCACTGCATGATGAGACTTCCAGAGATTTGGTGGAATGCGAGAGAGAAGAAATAAAGAAGAAAGAGAGGATGAAAGAGAGGGGAAAATCCTACAGCCCATTGCTTAAAAAATCCTCAATTCAATGATAAGCAACAGGTGAAGTGACCTGACAGTAAGTAGGAGTGAGAGAGAAGTAGAGAGGAGAACGAAGGAGAGGAGGGATGGAGGAGAGAAGAAAGGGGGGAAAGGAAAGGAGCACAGAGGAGAAGAGAAGAGAAAGTAAATGACGTGGGGGTTTAGTCCAATGCTCCTTAATTAGTTTTACCCTGGCAGTCCATGTGTTGTGCTAAAGAGTTTGTTGCTTGGTCAAGAGGTGGCTGTATAGAAATAAAGACTGGCTGTATAGAAATAAAGACTGACTGCATCCCAAATGACACCCTAATTCCTATGTAGTGCACTACTTTTGTCTAGAGCCCTATGGGTCCAGGTCAAAGGTACTGCACTATTTAGGGAATAGGGTGCCATTGGGACATAGCCAGCGTGTTGGAGCCGCCCAATGGAGCAGCCCAATGACGTCGGCACAGAGAGAGACTGGCAGTCCTCTGTTAGGGAAGGAACTCTACATTTCTGGTAGGGTGTCTGGTAAGCGGAAGGAGGCTGATGTGTAGAACAAATGAGACTTTTTAAAAAGAGAATGGTGTTGCTAAGAGAGGAAAGAGATGAGTCAGATAGGAATCAGGGAGGGGGAGGAGTGAGAGGTATGGGGAGAGCGAGGAAGGGGGAGACAGTGAAAAAGAGAGAAAAGTAGAGCGATACAATTGAAAATAGAGAAAGGAAGAGAGATTAAGTAAAGGAAAACTGAGGATGATCGAGGAGGTAGACCTAACCTGTAAAAAATGTGACAAAAAAATTGAGAAATTGTTGAACTGACATTGAATTCTCAATTGACCCAACAACTTCTACTGTGAGTTGAATTGGAAAAATAATAATAATATTGTGTGTGTATTGAAGTTTGCCTTTGCAATACAAATAGTAGTATTTAACTTTTATTTAAGCAGGGAGTAATGTGAAGTTGATCACCCAAGACCCAGCAATTTTGGAACATGTGGAAACCTGCTCCACCTATTGAAATGCACCTTCTGTTAGGTAAATCATGTGATAAATTTGGTGCTTAGGTAGCTGAAGTTTTATATACTTTGTTATCTTAAATCTGCAAAACAATTATGTAACCTTTTGGACACTGACCAAATTCACAAAACATGTGAGTTATAGAGCTGTCATTCTCATTGAAAGCAAGTCTAAGAAGCGGTAGATCTGTTATACAGTATGTGTGCCCTATCTATGCTTGCCTTTCTTGTTTTGTTTTTGCGTCTTTTACTTTCGATTTTGTACACCAACTTGTAATGGGAATTTTAATGTTTGTGCTTTTCTTATAACTAATTTCTGTGTTCTATTCATGTGCTGTTCTAATAACCAATTTCTGTGTTCATGCAAGTGACTGATTTAACGAGTCCTCATTTATTAGTATCTGCAATTTGGCAGTACGCTCAGACCTTCTTTTGAGAATGAACAAAATATATCTCAGTTGGAAGTTCTCAGCTTAGAGCGAAGAAGCCTCATGAGGTGTTGGTCAGTCACGTGAATGAAACAACACGGTAATGATGAATTAATTATGCTAAATCATGCAAACATAACTTGTCTGTGTATCGCCGTATACAAGTCAACTGCTGGGACTGCCCAAGGAGAGTTCACTTCAGACTGGTACTTATGCATTTAAGTTTGACTGTGCTCCAGATTAATTTAATATTGACTTTGAGTGTCCCGTGTAAGAATTTCCATAACAATTGGCGTCAAAAAGAGGATGATTGATTCTGCCTGCAGAGCTTTCTGTGAGGAAAACCAGTGGCGCATTCATGAAGCGCAAGGGAAATTCCTGCAATACAAAAGAGGACGGAGGTCCGCTCAGAACAGACCCTTACTGTGAGCTGCCCAGGAGGAGACACATCATCCACAAAACAATGGAGGAATGGCAACTGATTTCAGTAAGTCAATTTAAATGAATCTGTGTATTGAGTATTCCAGTTCTGTGTGAGCTGAGTTTTCTAGTTCTGTGCGAGCTGATCTGTACCGTTATCTAGGGGTCTGTCCATCACCACCGTTGGATCTACAGGTAGAGGATAACATGTCTCAGAAATCAGATATGAACATTTCTCAGGATAGCATGTCTTGTTAGTAACAAGGATAACATGTCTCATTAATAACGAGGATAACATGTCTCTGAGGTTAACATGACTTTAGATTATATGAGGATAACATGTCTCATCAGTGGAGTTTGATGTACAATGTTATTATGTACGGAGTTAAGAAAGAATATGCTGTTAAATAGAGCTAGTGTAAATATCTAAACCCCTGTATGAATAGAACACCAGTGTAGATGAGGAATTTGTGATGTAACACAAACGCATAATGCGTTACTAGAGATAAAGTAACATAATATTTGTATAATGTGTTCTTATGATTATCTGATAATAATAATAATATACAACCAGCCCACCCACACGTAGACGTACTTAAGTGGTGAAAAAGTATTCTGAGAGATGTTCAGAGTGGTCCCTTTATGGATAATTTGAGGTTAAAGCATTGTACGAGACTTGACTTACCCCTAACCAATAGAACTAATGAAAGCTTAGAAGATTTCCCCCACCAATAGAATCAATGAATGTTGAACATGATTTTCTGTTAACTAAACTTAAAAGGCTACAATTTATTGTACTCCCCATGGAGTTTTCATTGATATCCCAAATGATAACGTTCTAAAACAATTCGTGAGTAAAATGGGGAGTGAAATCTACTGGGGACTGAGGCAGTGCCAACCCAGTTAATACATATTGATCCCTCCAAAGCATTACGTATGAATCTTAAAACAATAGACCTTTAATAGAATATTGAAGCAGAAAGTGAATATCCAACAGAGATTGGTAATGAAAATATAGATTCCCTTTTTGAAGGTATACTAAGATGAAAATAATGCCTTCCAATATGGAGAAAGTTATAATGTTTGTTTGTTTTGTTTTAAACTTTGCAATAGGGGGTAAAGCAGAACATTGTTTGAGAGTGATCCGTGTATATGAGGAGAAGTGATTGAGAATGTTTTTTTCCTACTCGAAAGAATAGAAGGGTTTTAGATTATGGAGACTAGTGAAAGCAACAAACTGAATGGTAATTGACTTTCAGATAGCAATCTAACAATGCTATATTTTAGTCATTTGAAGGAATAAGATTGGGATTGAGTATTGGGACTGATATTAAATTAGAGGCTGCTCACTCTTTAAGGCCTGTTCCACTGCACACATGTTTAAGTCATCTGTTGTTTGAGTTAGAGATAACCTCCTGGAACAATAGATAGTCACCAGTACACACGGAACTCAAACAAGCCTTGAGAGACACAGTGGGGAAATTTTGGATATTAAGATTACAACAGAGATGTTTACTTTAGAAGGTGCCCAATTCAGCTTTACGGGATACCGTATCGTCTGGTATATTTTAAGTATAAATGTGTCAGAAGTATAATTCTGTCTATGCATGAGTTTATTGATACTTCCTGCCCAAGATACAGTAAACTCGACTAACAATTAAGAATTTTTAGGACTTATCAAAATTAGAAGAAATGTACTGAAAAACCTAATGTAAACCTGATACATAAAATGTTTGAAATATCTTTAAATAATGTCTGAGGTACAACACTCACTTAATAGGGCTGACTGACCTTTGATCTCTGTTCTGACTTCCTGGTGAGACCTGATCACCCTCATGAGGAAGACAGCAGACAGCAGTTTTTTTTATGGGCTATGTAAAAACAAATAATTAAGAAGAAGTTTATAATTTATCAATAGTCCTATGTTTGATTCGGACCACGAGAAGAACACAGAGAGAGAGCTGTCTAGTCTATTTACCATTACCTTATGTGATACAATTATTTCCTTATGTAGTTATCAATAAGTGGTGTGGGGGCTGTGCTTTGGCAAAGTGGGTGGGGTTATATCCTGCTTGTTTGGCCCTGTCTGGGGGTATCATCGGATGGGGCCACAGTGTCTCCTGACCCCTCTTGTCTCAGCCTCCAGTATTTATGCTGCAGTAGTTTATGTGTCGGGGGGCTCGGGTCAGTCTGTTATATCTGGTGTATTTCTCCTCTTCTCCGTTGTCCTGTGTGAATTTAAGTATGCTCTCTCTAATTCTCTCTAATTCTTTCTTTCTTTCTCTCTCTCGGAGGACCTGAGCCCTAGGACCTTGCCTCAGGACTTCCTGGCATGATGACTCCTTGCTGTCCCCAGTCCACCTGGCCGTGCTGCTGCTCCAGTTTGAACTGTTCTGCCTTCAGCTATGGAACCCTGACCTGTTCACTGGACGTACTACCTGTCCCAGACCTGCTGTTTCCAAATCTCTAGAGACAGCAGGAGTGGTAGAGATACTCTCAATGATCGGCTATGAAAAGCCAATTGACATTTACTCCTGAGGTGCTGACCTGTTGCACCCTCGACAACTACTGAGTATTATTATTTGACCATGCTGGTCATTTATGAGCATTTGAACATCTTGGCCATGTTCTGTTATAATTTCCACCCGGTACAGCCAGCAGAGGACTGGCCACCCCTCATAGCGTGGTTTCTTTCTAGGGAGTTTTTCCTAGCCACCGTGCTTCTACACCTGCATTGCTTGCTGTTTGGAGTTTTAGGCTGGGTTTCTGTACAGCACATTGAGATAACAGCTGATGTAAGAAGGGCTATATAAATACATTTAATTTGATTTGGTGGGAAAAGTACTCAATTGTCATACTTGAGTAAAAGTAAAGATAACTTAATAGAAAATGACTCAAGTAAAAGTGAATGTCACCCAGTAAAATCTACATCTATCTCATCTATATCTATCATCATCTATCATCTATATAATAAAGTAACCCATAGCATTGCAAACTTACATATTAAATCACAAGACATAGAGGATCATCATGATCCCAGTGGAACACCATTTTTGATGTTAAAGAGATACTTGGATTCTGTCCAGAAAAATTGTAATACACAGGGTCCAGAGACAAATTACAATCAATAATTGAAGGGCTAAATAGAGAAGTGAAACTCTAAGTTCCTCGATGGTCTTTGAACCAAGGTAGCGCTAACTTTGACCAACATGATAAAGAGGTTCTCTATACCATGATCACAGTTCTCTGCTGGAAGGAGAAGCAGTCAACACCACTGGCTGTCATCTTTTAATGATTGCAAGTGACACTAATGACTGTTTTATGGTTAATACAGTTAGCTTATAACTCAAATTGATTTGAACTTTTATAACTTTCTTTTTGGCAGTCTAATGTGCTATGCAATTCCTTTGTTTAGAAGATGTCTTGTCCCAAAAGTATTTATGCTCACATTGACGTCTGTCTAGGCATAAGTGTTCTTCTACGATTATTTTGTTATTTACTACGGTAAAGCGTCTTCCATGTAGCTCATTCAGCTCTGATTCAAGGGTCCTCGTTTATAAAATATTTGTATGTACAAATGTGATTGTAAATTGTGCATATAACGAAATCCATGACAACAGTGTGATTTATAAATCTAAAACTTGCAATTTTATTTGATCTTAAGCATATCAGAGTCGTCATGCCCCGTTTAGAACAGGGCAGATGTTAAATGAATGACTAAACTTAATTTTTAAGCCGACATTTTATCATATTTTATCATATCATCAGCTAACCCTTAGCTCGGAAAGCTCTCGCCAGTTCGAACAACGCGACGCTAACCAGAGCATAACGGACCTATTTTTTTTTTAACCCCGGATTCCCACCACAAACGGAACATCTTTCAGCTGGATCTTCACAACTAGCTATCAAGCTAAGCCGCAACCCTGGTTGAATACTCCTGGCCAGCGTTTCCACCCACGTAGCTTGAAGCTAGCCCGGCCAGAGCTCCTGTGCTCATAGCATACTCCTGGGTTACAATACCCGGACCCACGACCGGTCTATCGATGTCACTGCATGAAGAGGAATAAACAGACTCACCCCATTGCGACGCCCTCCAAAGGCTAACTCTCTAGCCCTCGCTATCTCCTTGCTTGCTAATTCGGCATGCTAACTGCTAGCTTGTTTAGCCCAGGTCCGCTATCTACTACCTTGTTTACCCCGGCCTGCTAATCTGCTAGCACAGGCCTGCTAATCTGTTAGCTTGTTAGCACAGGCCTGCTAACCGTCTGCATTGCCGCGTCCAAAAACACGCAGTGGCCCATATGTACTTTCTATCCCTCCCGATTTTTTAATTTTTTTATACCTTCCGGAAACCTGCCTCAACCAATGTGATACGGAATCGCTATTATTTTTAATTTTTAGAACACACTCAAGAACCTCCAGAAGCTAACGAGCTAACTAGCTACAAGCTATTTAGTCATTGTTAGTTTTTTAACCTGGATAACACTCGCCAGTCCAGCCCCCCTGCCCCATGGACTCTGATCACTTGGCTACATAGCTGATGCACGCTGGACTGTCCATTAATCACGGTACTCCATTCTGCTTGTTTGTTTTATCTGTCGGCCTCGTTGCCTAGTCAATGCCATTTTACCTGCTGTTGTTATGCTAGCTGATTAGCTGTTGTTTCTCCCACTGTTTTAGCTAGCTTTCCCAGTTCAACACCTGTGATTACTGTATGCCTCGCTGTATGTCTCTCTCAATTGTCAATATGCCTTGTATACTGTTGCTCAGGTTAGTTATCATTGTTTTAGTTCACAATGGAGCCCCTTGTCCCACTCCTCATACCCCTGATACCTCCCTTGTCCCACCTCCCACATATGCGGTGACCTCACCCATTACAACCAGCATGTCTAGAGATAAAACCTCTCTCATCATCACCCAGTGCCTGGGCTTACCTCCGCCGTACCCGCACCCCACCATACCACTGTCTGCGCATTATGCCCTGAATATATTCTACCATGCCCAGATACCTGCTCCTCTTATTACATTTACATTTACATTTAAGTCATTTAGCAGACGCTCTTATCCAGAGCGACTTACAAATTGGTGAATTCACCTTCTGACATCCAGTGGAACAGCCACTTTACAATAGTGCATCTAAATCATTAAGGGGGGGGGTGAGAAGGATTACTTATCTTATCCTAGGTATTCCTTGAAGAGGTGGGGTTTCAGGTGTCTCCGGAAGGTGGTGATTGACTCCGCTGTCCTGGCGTCGTGAGGGAGTTTGTTCCACCATTGGGGGGCCAGAGCAGCGAACAGTTTTGACTGGGCTGGCGGGGAACTGTACTTCCTCAATGGTAGGGAGGCGAGCAGGCCAGAGGTGGATGAACGCAGTGCCCTTGCTTGGGTGTAGGGCCTGATCAGAGCCTGGAGGTACTGCGGTGCCGTTCCCCTCACAGCTCCGTAGGCAAGCACCATGGTCTTGTAGCGGATGCGAGCTTCAACTGGAAGCCAGTGGAGAGAGTTATTCTCTGTCCCCAACGCTCTAGGCGACCAGTTTTGATAGCCTTTAGCCGCACCCTCATACTACTCCTTCTCTGTTCCGCGGGTGATGTGGAGGTAAACCCAGGCCCTGCATGTCCCCAGGCACCCTCATTTGTTGACTTCTGTGATCGAAAAAGCCTTGGTTTCATGCATGTCAACATCAGAAGCCTTCTCCCTAAGTTTGTTTTACTCACTGCTTTAGCACACTCTGCTAACCCTGATGTCCTTGCCGTGTCTGAATCCTGGCTCAGGAAGGCCACCAAAAATTCAGAGATTTCCATACCCAACTATAACATCTTCCGTCAAGATAGAACTGCCAAAGGGGGAGGAGTTGCAGTCTACTGCAGAGATAGCCTGCAAAGTAATGTCATACTTTCCAGGTCCATACCCAAACAGTTCGAACTACTAATTCTGAAAATTACTCCCTCCAGAAATAAGTCGCTCACTGTTGCCGCCTGCTACCGACCCCCCTCAGCTCCCAGCTGTGCCCTGGACACCATTTGTGAATTGATTGCCCCCCATCTAGCTTCAGAGTTTGTTCTGTTAAACTAAACTGGGATATGCTTAACACCCCGGCAGTCCTACAATCTAAGCTAGATGCCCTCAATCTCACACAAATCATCAAGGAACCCACCAGGTACAACCCTAACTCTGTAAGCAAGGGCACCCTCATAGACGTCATCCTGACCAACTGGCCCTCCAAATACACCTCCGCTGTCTTCAATCAGGATCTCAGCGACCACTGCCTCATTGCCTGTATCCGCTACGGTGCCGCAGTCAAACGACCACCCCTCATCACTGTCAAACGCTCCCTAAAACACTTCTGTGAGCAGGCCTTTCTAATCGACCTGGCCCGGGTACCCTGGAAGGTCATTGACCTCATCCCGTCAGTTGAGGATGCCTGGTCATTCTTTAAGAGTAACTTCCTCACCATTTTAGATAAGCATGCTCCGTTCAAAAAATGCAGAACTAAGAACAGATACAGCCCTTGGTTCACTCCAGACCTGACTGCCCTCGACCAGCACAAAAACATCCTGTGGCGGACTGCAATAGCATCGAACAGTCCCCGCGATATGCAACTGTTCAGGGAAGTCAGGAACCAATACACGCAGTCAGTCAGGAAAGCTAAGGCCAGCTTCTTCAGGCAGAAGTTTGCATCCTGTAGCTCCAACTCCAAAAAGTTCTGGGACACTGTGAAGTCCATGGAGAACAAGAGCACCTCCTCCCAGCTGCCCACTGCACTGAGGCTAGGAACACGGTCACCACCGACAAATCCATGATTATTGAAAACTTCAACAAGCATTTCTCAACGGCTGGCCATGCCTTCCGCCTGGCTACTCCAACCTCGACCAACAGCTCCGGCCCCCGCAGCTCCTCGCCCAAGCCTCTCCAGGTTCTCCTTTACCCAAATCCAGATAGCAGATGTTCTGAAAGAGCTGCAAAACCTGGACCCGTATAAATCAGCTGGGCTTGACAATCTGGACCCTCTATTTCTGAAACTATCCGCCGCCATTGTCGCAACCCCTATTACCAGCCTGTTCAACCTCTCTTTCATATCGTCTGAGATCCCCAAGGATTGGAAAGCTGCCGCAGTCATCCCCCTCTTCAAAGGGGGTGACACCCTGGACCCAAACTGTTACAGACCTATATCCATTCTGCCTTGCCTATCTAAGGTCTTCGAAAGCCAAGTCAACAAACAGGTCACTGACCATCTCGAATCCCACCGTACCTTCTCCGCTATGCAATCTGGTTTCCGAGCCGGTCACGGGTGCACCTCAGCCACACTCAAGGTACTAAACGACATCATAACCGCCATCGATAAAAGACAGTACTGTGCAGCCGTCTTCATCGACCTTGCCAAGGCTTTCGACTCTGTCAATCACCATATTCTTATCGGCAGACTCAGTAGCCTCGGTTTTTCGGATGACTGCCTTGCCTGGTTCACCAATTACTTTGCAGACAGAGTTCAGTGTGTCAAATCGGAGGGCATGCTGTCCGGTCCTCTGGCAGTCTCTATGGGGGTGCCACAGGGTTCAATTCTCGGGCCGACTCTTTTCTCTGTATATATCAATGATGTTGCTCTTGCTGCGGGCGATTCACTGATCCACCTCTACGCAGACGACAGCATTCTATATACTTTCGGCCCGTCATTGGAAACTGTGCTATCTAACCTCCAAACGAGCTTCAATGCCATACAACACTCCTTCCGTGGCCTCCAACTGCTCTTAAACACTAGTAAAACCAAATGCATGCTTTTCAACCGATCGCTGCCTGCACCCGCATGCCCGACTAGCATCACCACACTGGATGGTTCCGACCTTGAATATGTGGACACCTATAAGTACCTAGGTGTCTGGCTAGACTGCAAACTCTCCTTCCAGACCCATATCAAACATCTCCAATCAAAAATCAAATCAAGAGTCGGCTTTCTATTCCGTAACAAAGCCTCCTTCACTCACGCTGCCAAGCTTACCCTAGTAAAACTGACTATCCTACCAATCCTCGACTTCGGCGATGTCATCTACAAAATTGCTTCCAACACTCTTCTCAGCAAACTGGATGCAGTTTATCACAGTGCCATCCGTTTTGTCACTAAAGCACCTTATACTACCCACCACTGCGACTTGTATGCTCTAGTCGGCTGGCCCTCGCTACATATTCGTCGCAAGACCCACTGGCTCCAGGTCGTCTACAAGGCCATGCTAGGTAAATCTCCGCCTTATCTCAGTTCACTGGTCACGATGGCAACACCCATCCGTAGCACGCGCTCCAGCAGGTGTATCTCACTGATCATCCCTAAAGCCAACACCTCATTCACGCCGCCTTTCGTTCCAGTACTCTGCTGCCTGTGACTGGAACGAATTGCAAAATCGCTGAAGTTGGAGACCTTTATCTCCCTCACCAACTTCAAACATCAGCTATCTGAGCAACTAACCGATCGCTGCAGCTGTACATAATCTATTGGTAAATAGCCCACCCATTTTCACCTACCTCATCCCCACACTGTTTTTATTTATTTACTTTTCTGCTCTTTTGCACACCAATATCTCTACCTGTACATGATCATTTATCAATCCAGTGTTAATCTGCAATATTGTAATTATTCGCCTACCTCTACATGCCTTTTGCACACATTGTATATAGACTCCCCTTTTTTTCTACT
>NW_027013196.1:0-16883 GCF_036934945.1 Oncorhynchus masou masou | reverse complement strand
GGAGGGGAGATGCTGACCGAGGAGAGGGCTTCTGGTACAGCTGATGGGAGGAGGAGATGCTGACCGAGGAGAGGGCTTCTGGTACAGCTGATGGGAGGAGGGGAGGAGAGATGCTGACCGAGGAGAGGGCTTCGGTACAGCTGATGGGAGGAGGGAGGAGGGAGGGAGATGCTGACTGAGGAGATGGCTTCAGGTACAGCTGATGGGAGGGAGGGAGGGAGGGAGGGGAGATGCTGACCAAGGAGAGGGCTTCTGGTACAGCTGATGGGGAGGGAGGGAGGGGAGATGCTGACCGAGGAGAGGGCTTCTGGTACAGCTGATGGGAGGAGGGAGGGAGATGCTGACCGAGGAGAGGGCTTCAGGTACAGCTGATGGGAGGGAGGGAGACCGAGGAGAGGGCTTCTGGTACAGCTGATGGGAGTGACCGAGGAGAGGGCTTCTGGTACAGCTGATGGGGAGGGAGGGGAGATGCTGACCGAGGAGAGGGCTTCTGGTACGGATGGGGGAGGGGAGGGAGGGAGGGAGGGGAGGGGAGATGCTGACCTAGAGGAGATGGCTTCTGGTACAGCTGATGGGAGGGGGAGGGGGAGATGCTGGGGAGATGCTGACCCAGGAGAGGGGCTTCTTGGTACAGCTGATGGGGGGAGGGAGGGAGGGAGATGCTGACCGAGGAGAGGGCTTGGTACAGCTGATGGGAGGGAGGGAGGGAGATGCTGACCGAGGAGATGGCTTCTGGCACAGCTGATGGGAGGGGGAGGGGAGATGCTGACTAAGGAGAGGGCTTCGGTACAGCTGATGGGAGGGAGGGAGAGGAGATGCTGACCAAGGAGAGGGCTTCTGGTACAGCTGATGGGAGGGGAGGGAGGGAGGGGAGATGCTGACCGAGGAGAGGGCTTGGCTGATGGGGAGGGAGGAGGAGGGAGATGCTGGTTCTGGTACAGCTGATGGGAGGAGAGGGGAGATGCTGAGAGAGGGCTTCTGGTACAGCTGATGGGGACTGCTCCAGGAGAGGGCTTCTGGTACAGCTGATGGGAGGGAGGGAGGGAGATGCTGACCGAGGAGATGGCTTTGGTACAGCTGATGGGAGGAGGGGATGCTGACCGAGGAGAGGGCTTCTGGTACGGCTGATGGGGAGGGAGGGAGGAGGATGCTGACCGAGGAGAGGGCTTCTGGTACAGCTGATGGGAGGAGAGGAGGGAGATGCTGACCGAGGAGAGGGCTTCTGGTGCACAGCTGATGGGAGGGGAGGAGGGAGATGCTGACCGAGGAGAGGGCTTCTGGTACAGCTGATGGGAGGGAGGAGATGCTGACCAAGGAGAGGGCTTGGTACGGCTGATGGGAGGGAGGGAGGGAGGGAGGGAGATGCTGACTTAGGAGAGGGCTTCTGGTACAGCTGATGGGAGGGAGGAGGGAGGGAGATGCTGGACCGAGGAGAGGGCTTCTGGTACAGCTGATGGGAGGGAGGAGGAGGAGGAGGGAGAGGAGATGCTGACCGAGGAGAGGGCTTCTGGTACGGCTGATGGGAGGGAGGGAGAGATGGGCTGACTGATATGAGAGGGAGGGAGGGACAGCTGATGGGAGGGAGGAGGGAGATGGGCTGATGGGGAGGGGGAGGGAGATGCTGACCGAGGAGATGGCTTCTGGTACAGCTGATGGGAGGGAGGGAGGGGGGGAGGGGAGATGTGCTGACCGAGGAGAGGGCTTCTGGTACGGCTGATGGGAGGGGAGGGGAGATGCTGACCAAGGAGAGGGCTTCTGGTACGGCTGATGGAGGAGGGAGGGAGATGGGAGATGCTGACCGAGGAGAGGGCTTCTGGTACGCTGGGATGGGATGGGAGAGGGAGAGATGCTGACCGAGGAGAGGGCTTCTGGTACAGCTGATGGAGGAGGAGGAGATGCTGACCGAGGAGAGGGCTTCTGGTACAGCTGATGGGAGGGGAGGGAGGGAGGGGAGATGCTGGGACCGAGGAGAGGGCTTCAGGTACAGCTGATGGGAGGGGGAGGGGAGATGCTGACCGAGGAGAGGGCTTGGCACAGCTGATGGGGAGGGAGGGAGGGGAGATGCTGACCGAGGAGAGGGCTTCTGGTACAGCTGATGGGAGGGAGGGGAGATGCTGACCGAGGAGAGGGCTTCTTGGTACGGCTGATGGGAGGGAGGGAGGGAGATGCTGACCGAGGAGAGGGCTTGGCACAGCTGATGGGAGGGAGGGAGATGCTGACCGAGGAGAGGGCTTCTGGTACAGCTGATGGGGAGGAGGGAGGGAGGGAGGGGAGATGCTGACCGAGGAGATGGCTTCAGGTACAGCTGATGGGAGGGAGGGAGGGGAGACCGAGAGAGGGTCATACAGCTTGATGTGAGGAGGAGAGGAGATGCTGGACCGAGGAGAGGGCTTGGTACGATGGAGGAGGGAGAGGGAGATGCTGATGGGAGGGAGGCTGATGGGGAGGAGGAGATGCTGACCGGAGGAGAGGGCTTGGCACGGCTGATGGGAGGGAGGAGGGAGAGATGCTGACCGAGGAGAGGGCTTCAGGTACAGCTGATGGGAGGGGGAGGGGAGGGGAGATGCTGACCGAGGAGAGGGCTTCTGGTACGGCTGATGGGAGGGAGGAGGGAGGGAGGAGAGGGCTTTCTGCACAGCTGATGAGGGAGGAGGAGAAGATGCTGACCGAGGAGAGGGCTTCAGGTACAGCTGATGGGAGGACAAGGGAGGGGAGGGAGGGAGATGCTGACCGAGGAGAGGGCTTCAGGTACGGCTGATGGGAGAGGATGGGAGGAGGGAGATGCTGACCGAGGAGAGGGCTTCTGGTACAGGCTGATGGGAGGAGATGCTGAGGGGAGAGGACAGCTGGGGAGTGAGGAGGAGGAGATGCTGACCGAGGAGAGGGCTTCTGGTACAGCTGATGGGAGGAGAGGAGGGAGATGCTGACCGAGGAGAGGGGAGTGGTACAGCTGGATGGGAGGGAGGGACAGCTGATGGGAGGGGGAGGGGAGATGCTGACCGAGGAGAGGGCTTCTGGTACAGCTGATGGGGAGGGAGGAGATGCTGACCGAGGAGAGGGCTTCAGGTACAGCTGATGGGAGGGGAGGGAGGGAGGGGGAGATGCTGACCGAGGAGAGGGCTTGGTACGGCTGATGGGGAGGGGAGGGAGGGAGATGCTGACCGAGGAGAGGGCTTCAGGCACAGCTGGGGAGGAGGGAGAGGAGATACAGGAGAGGGCTTCTGATGGGAGGGAGGGAGATGCTGATGGGAGGGGAGGAGATGAAGCCGAGGAGAGGCTTCTGGTACAGCTGATATGATGGAGGAGGGAGATGCTGACCGAGGAGATGGCTTCAGCTGATGTACAGGAGATGCTGATGGGGGCTTCTGGTAGGCTGATGGAGAGATGCTGACCGCAGGAGAGGGCTTCAGGTACAGCTGATGGGAGGGAGGGAGGGAGGGGAGATGCTGACCGGAGGAGAGGGCTTCTGGTACGGCTGATGGGAGGGAGGAGGGGAGGGGAGATGCTGACCGAGGAGAGGGCTTCAGGTACAGCTGATGGGGGAGGGAGGAGGGAGGGAGGGAGGGAGGGAGGAGAGAGATGCTGACCGAGGAGAGGGCTTCTGGTACAGCTGATGGGAGGGAGGGAGATGCTGACCAGGAGAGGGCTTCTGGTACAGCTGATGGGAGGGAGGGGGAGGGAGATGCTGACCGAGGAGAGGGCTTTCTGGTACAGCTGATGGGAGTGGGGAGGGGGAGATGCTGGAGGGGAGATGCTGACAGTCGATGGAGAGGGCTTGCAAGGTACAGCTGATGGGAGGGGAGGAGGAGAGATGGAGGAGAGGCTTCTGACAGCTGAGTGAGGAGATGGCTTCCGAGTACGCTGATGCGGAGGGAGGGGAGAGATGCTGACCGAGGAGAGGGCTTCTTGGTACGGCTGATGCGGAGGGAGGGAGATGCTGACCGAGGAGAGGGCTTCTGGCACGCCGATGGGAGGGAGGAGATGCTGATGCATGGGAGGAGAGGATGCTGACCGAGGAGAGGGCTTCTGGTACAGCTGATGGAGGAGGGAGGGAGGGGAGATGCTGACCGAGGAGAGGGCTTCTGGTACGGTTGATGGGAGGGGGAGAGGGAGGGAGGGGAGATGCTGACCGAGGAGAGGGCTGATGGTAGGGAGTGGATGGGAGGAGAGGGGCCGGTAGCTGATGAGGAGGGAGGGATGCTGACCGAGGAGATGGCTTCTGGTACAGCTGATGGGGAGGGAGGAGGGAGGGAGATGCTGACCGAGGAGATGGCTTCTGATGGGAGTAGGGAGCTGATGGAGAGGGGGCACGGAGGGGAGATGCTGACCGAGGAGAGGGCTTCTGGTACAGCTGATGGGAGGGAGGAGGAGGGAGGGGAGATGCTGACGAGGAGAGGGCTTCTGGGTATGGGAGGGAGGGAGATGCTGATGGGAGGGAGGGGAGGGGAGAGGAGATGCTGACCGAGGAGAGGGCTTCTGGTACGGCTGATGGGAGGGAGGGGAGGGGAGATGCTGACCGAGGAGAGGGCTTCTGGTACAGCTGATGGGAGGGAGGGGAGGGGAGATGCTGACCGAGGTGAGGCTTTCAGGTACGGCTGATGGGAGGGAGGGGGAGATGCTGACCGAGAGGCTTGAGGAGAGGGCTTGCTGGTACGGGGGAGGAGGGAGAGGAGATGCTGATGGGATGGGGAGGGAGGGAGGGAGGGGAGATGTTGACCGGGAGGAGAGGGCTTTGGTACAGCTGGGGGATGGGAGGGAGGGAGGGGAGATGCTGACCGAGGAGAGGGCTTCTGGTACAGCTGATGGGAGGGAGGGAGGAGGGAGATGCTGACCGAGGGAGAGGGCTTCAGGTACAGGAGGAGGAGGAGATGCTGATGGGAGGGGGAGGATGGGAGGGAGAGAGGAGATGCTGACCGAGGAGAGGGCTTCAGGTACAGCTGATGGGAGGGAGGGAGAGATGCTGACCGAGGAGAGGCTTCAGGTACAGCTGATGGGAGGGAGGGAGGGGAGATGCTGACCGAGGAGAGGGCTTGGTACAGCTGATGGGAGGAGGGAGATGCTGGACCGAGGAGAGGGCTTTCTGGCATCAGCCGATGGGGAGGGAGGGAGATGCTGACCAAGGAGAGGGCTTGGTACAGCTGATGGGGAGGGGGAGGGGAGATGCTGACTGAGGAGAGGGGCTTGGTACAGCTGATGGGAGGGAGGGAGGAGATGCTGACCGAGGAGATGGCTTCCTTGGTACAGCTGATGGAGGGAGGGAGATGCTGACCGAGGAGAGGGCTTCTGGTACAGCTGATGGGAGGGAGGAGGAGGGAGGGGAGATGCTGACCGAGGAGAGGGCTTCAGGTACAGCTGATGGGAGGGGGGAGATGCTGACCGAGGAGAGGGCTTCTGGTACAGCTGATGGGAGGGAGGGAGATGGAGGAGGGAGATGCCGGACCGAGGAGAGGGCTTCTGGTACAGCTGATGGGGAGGGAGGGAGGGGGAGGGAGGAGGGAGGGAGGGAGGGTGGGGGAGGGGGAGATGCTGACCGAGGAGAGGGCTTTGGTACAGCTGATGGGAGGGGGGGAGATGCTGGACTCGGGAGATGCTGACCGAGGGAGAGGGCTTCTGGTACAGCTGATGGGCTGAGGGGAGGGGAGGGAGATGCTGACCGAGGAGATGGCTTCTGGTACGGCTGATGGGATGGGAGGGAGGGAGGGAGGGGAGATGCTGACCGAGGAGAGTGGCTTTGGTACAGCTGGGATGGGAGGGAGGAGGGAGATGCTGGGTCTCGAGGAGAGGCTTCTGGTACAGCTGATGGGAGGGAGGGAGATGCTGACCCCAGGAGAGGGCTTGGTACAGCTGATGGGGAGGGAGGGGAGGGAGATGCTGACCGAGGAGAGGGCTTGGTACAGCTGATGGGAGGGAGGGAGATGAGGAGATGGCTTTCGGTAGGATGGGGAGGGAGGAGATGCTGACCGAGGAGAGGGCTTCTGGTACAGCTGATGGGGAGGGAGGGAGGACCGGAGAGGGCTTGGCACAGTTGATGGAGGGAGGGAGGGAGATGCTGGACCGAGGAGAGGGCTCAGGTACAGCTGATGGGAGGGAGGAGATGCTGACCGAGGAGAGGGCCGAGGGCTACAGCTGATGGGGAGAGGGAGGGAGGAGGAGGGGAGTGGGAGGGAGGGGAGATGCTGACCGAGGAGAGGGCTTCTGGTACAGCTGATGGGAGGGAGGAGGGAGGGGAGATGCTGACCGAGGAGAGGGCTTCTGGTACAGTTGATGGGAGGGAGGGGAGGGAGGAGGGAGGAGAGATGCTGACCGAGGAGATGGCTTCTGGTACAGCTGATGGGGAGAGGGAGGGCAGAGAGATGCTGACCGAGGAGATGGTTTTCTGGGCAACAGCGGATATGAGGGAGAGGGAGGAGAGATGCTGACCGAGGAGATGGCTTCTGGTACAGCTGATGGGAGGGAGGGAGGGAGGAGGGGAGGAGGGAGATGCTGACCGAGGAGAGGGCTTTGGTACAGCTGATGGGAGGGAGGGAGGGAGGGAGGGAGAGATGCTGACCGAGGAGAGGGCTTCTGGTACAGCTTGATGGGAGGGAGGGAGGGAGATGCTGACCGAGGAGAGGGCTCTCTCTGGTACAGCTGATGGGGAGGGAGGGAGGGGAGAGGGAGGAGATGCTGACCGAGGAGAGGGCTTCTGGTACAGCTGATGGGAGGGAGGGAGGGGAGAGAGGCTTCAGACCTGAGGAGATGGCTTCTGGTACGGCTGATGGGAGGGAGGGGGAGGAGGGAGATGTGCTGACCGAGGAGAGGGCTTCTGGTACAGCTGATGGGGAGAGGAGGAGTGAGATGCTGACCGAGGAGGGCTTCTGGTACAGCTGATGGGGAGGGAGGGAGAGATGCTGACCGAGGAGAGGCTTCTGGTACAGCTGATGGAGGAGGAGATGCTGACCGAGGAGAGGGCTTCTGGTACAGCTGATGGGAGGGAGGGAGGGAGGGAGGAGGGAGATGCTGACCGAGGAGAGGGCTTCTTGGTACAGCTGATGGTGAGGGGGAGGGAGGGAGGAGTGAGTGTGGGAGGGTGGAGGGGAGGAGGGAGGGAGAGGAGATGCTGACCGAGGAGAGGGCTTCAGGTACAGCTGATGGGAGGGGAGGATGCTGACCGAGGAGAGGGCTTCAGGTACAGCTGATGGGAGGGGGAGGGAGAGGAGGAGATGCTGACCGAGGAGAGTGGCTTCTGGTACAGCTGATGGGAGGGGGAGGGAGGAGGGAGGGAGATGCTGACCGAGGAGAGGGGCTTCTGGTACAGCTGATGGGAGGGAGTGGAGGAGGGAGGGAGGGAGGGAGATGCTGACCGAGGAGAGGGCTTCTGGTACAGCTGATGGGAGGGAGGGAGGAGGGAGAGGGAGGGGAGATGCTGGGACCCGAGGAGAGGGCTTGGTACAGCTGATGGGAGGGAGGGAGGGAGGGAGGGGAGGAGAGATGCTGGACCGAGGAGAGGGCTTCGGTACAGCTGGGATGGGAGGGAGGGAGGAGAGAGAGAGAGATGCTGACCGAGGAGAGGGCTTCTGGCACAGCTGATGGGAGGGAGGGAGGGAGGAGGGAGGAGATGCTGACCGAGGAGAGGGCTTCTGGTACAGCTGATGGAGAGGGAGGGAGGGAGGAGAGATGCTGACCGAGAGAGGGCTTCAGGTACAGCTGATGGGAGGGAGGGAGGGAGGGAGGGGAGATGCTGACCGAGGAGAGGGCTTCTGGCACAGCTGATGGAGGAGGGAGATGCTGACCGAGGAGATGGCTCTCTATACAGCTGATGGGAGGAGGAGGAGGGAGGGGAGATGCTGACCAGGAGAGGGCTTCAGGTACAGCTGATGGGAGGGAGGGAGATGCTGACCAAGGAGAGATGGCTTCTGGTACAGCTGATGGGAGGGAGGAGGGGGAGATGCTGACCGAGGAGAGGGCTTCAGGTACAGCTGATGGGAGGAGGAGGGAGGAGATGCTGACCCCGAGGAGAGGGCTTCTGGTACGGCTGATGGGAGGGGGAGGGAGGGAGATGCTGACCGAGGAGAGGGCTTCTGGTACAGCTGATGGGAGGGAGGGAGGGAGGGAGATGCTGACCGAGGAGAGGGCTTCTGGTACGGCTGATGGGAGGGAGGGAGGAGGGAGGGGAGATGCTGACCGAGGAGAGGGCTTCTGGTACAGCTGATGGGAGGGAGAGGGAGGAGATGCTGACCGAGGAGAGGGGCTTCTGGTACGGCTGATGGGAGGGAGGGAGGGAGGGAGGGAGGGAGAGAGGGAGGGAGAGGAGATGCTGACCGAGGAGAGGGCTTCTGGTACAGCTGATGGGAGGGAGGGGGGAGGGAGGGAGGGGAGATGCTGACCGAGGAGAGGGCTTCAGGTACAGCTGATGGGAGAGGAGGGGGGAGGGAGATGCTGACCGAGGAGAGGGCCTTGGTACAGCTGATGGGAGGGAGGGAGGGAGGGGGGGAGATGCTGACCGAGGAGAGGGCTTCAGGTACAGCTGATGGGGAGGGAGAGGAGATGCTGACCCGAGGAGAGGGCTTGGTACAGCTGATGGGAGGAGGGAGGAGGGGAGATGCTGACCGAGGAGAGGGCTTCAGGTACAGCTGATGGGAGGGAGAGGAGATGCTGACCGAGGAGAGGGGCTTGGTACAGCTGATGGGAGGGAGGAGGGAGGGAGAGGAGATGCTGACCGAGGAGATGGCTTCAGGTACAGCTGATGGGAGGGAGGAGGGAGGAGGAGATGCTGACCGAGGAGATGGCTTCAGGTACAGCTGATGGGAGGGAGGGAGGGAGAGAGATGCTGGCCGAGGAGAGGGCTTGGTACAGCTGATGGGAGGGGAGGGAGGGGGAGATGCTGACCGAGGAGATGGCTTCTGGTACAGCTGATGGGAGGGAGGGAGGGAGGGAGGGGAGATGCTGACCGAGGAGATGGCTTCTCAGCTGTGGGAGGGAGGGGGAGGGAGGGAGGGCTGATGCTGGCCGAGGAGAGGGGCTTCTGGTACAGCTGGGGAGGAGGGAGGGAGGGAGAGGAGATGCTGACGAGGAGATGGCTTCAGGTACGGCTGATATGAGGGAGGGAGGGAGATGCTGACCGAGGAGAGGGCTTCTGGTACAGCTGATATGAGGGGAGAGGAGAGAGATGCTGACCGAGGAGAGGGCTTCTGTACAGCTGATGGGAGGGAGGGAGGGAGATGCTGACCGAGGAGAGGGCTTGGTACAGCTGATGGGAGGAGGGAGGAGGGAGGGGGAGATGCTGATGAGGAGAGGGCTTCTGGTACGGCTGATGGGAGGGAGGGAGGGAGGAGATGCTGACCGAGGAGAGGGCTTCAGGTACAGCTGACATCTGTTTCTAGGGTTCAAATCAAATTGTATTTGTCATATGCTTACACAGCGGGTGGCTACCAAGAGCTGAATAAATACACGAGTAATGATAACTTGGCTCTATAGCAGCATACACACGGAGTACCAAGTCAACGTGCAGGGGTATGTACAGTACCGTTCAAAGTTTGGGGTCACCTTAGAAGTTCCCTGTTTTTGAAAGAAAAGCATACTTTTTTTTGTCCATTAAAATAACATCATTCAGAAATACAGTGTAGACATTGTTAATGTTGTAAATGACTATTATAGCGGGAAACAGCTGATTTTTAATGGAATATCTACATAGGAGTACAGAGGCCCACTATCAGTAACCATCATTCCTGTGTTTCAATGGCACGTTGTGTTAAGTAATCCAAGTTTATAATTTTAAAAGGCTAATTGATCATGAGAAAACCCTTTGCAATCATTTTAGCACAGCTGAAAACTTGTGCTGATTAAAGAAGCAATATAACTGGCCTTCTTTAGACTAGTTGAGAATCTGGAGCATCAGCATTTGTGGGTTTGATTACAGGCTCAAAATGGCCTTTTCTATTTATTGGCCTGGAGATATGTCTTTTTCTTTACAATTCTGCCTCGAAGGCCAGCCTCCCGGAGTCGCTCTTCACTGTTGACGTTGAGACTGGTGTTTTTGCGGGTATTATTTAATGAAGCTGCCAGTTGAGGACTTGTGAGGTGTCTGTTTCTCAAACTAGACACCCTTGTCCTCTTGTCTCGTTTCCTGTATTCCACGATCAGCTCCTTTGTCTTGCTAACGTTGAGGAGAAGTTGTTGTCCTCAGGTTTGCCCAGTTAATAAGCTTCTGGTGCCAGACTCCAACTGAATCGAATGCCAACGCTCTCTCCCCTGTCTCTCCAGATGGTAATTCGTTCTTGAAGAGACACCAGGCAGCGTTGGTCCAGCGCCTGAAGAGTGTTGAGTCTGTCCTGGAGCACCTCAGAGAACAGAACGTCATCAGTACGTCTATACTACCAATATATTGACAGTACTAATGAATATTATTATTTATGTTGTGAAGAGTGTCTGTCTTGAACTTCAGGAACAGAACGTCATCAGTAAGTATGTTACTAATACATGGTATATACTACAAGCTGCTACTACTACAATATTAATGTTTAGTCGGTCCTGGAGCGCCCATCAGTATATCTTTATTATTACAAATATACTACTACATGTTGAACTACTAGCTACTACTACAGTACTATATTGATGTTATGATATCTCTACAGTAGGTGAAGAGTACAGTGGTCTCCAGGGCCAGTCATCCCAGCAGCAGACAGCCAGACTGGATAGACTTGGTGCTGACCTCTGACCCCTGTCTCTTCAGGTGGAGAGGAATACAGTGGTCTCCAGGGCCAGTCCTCCCAGCAGCAGACAGCCAGACTGATAGACTTGGTGCTGACCTCTGACCCCTGTCTCTTCAGGTGGAGAGGAATACAGTGGTCTCCAGGGCCAGTCCTCCCAGCAGCAGACAGCCAGACTGATAGACTTGGTGCTGACTAAAGGGAACGCAGCAGCTGAGGTCTTCAGGAACTGGATCCAGAAGAACGATGTCTACCTGCTCAGAGACCTCATGGGTAAACCTTACTTCTGACCTTTCAACTCTTACCTCACACCCTAACTTCTTTTCCCTTAACCTAACCTGCTAGAGACTTCACCTTGAACATCCCTCACTGTGGCTCGCCCTAGTCCCCTAACTCCTAGTCTCTTTACTTTCTAGCTCCCTAACTTCTAGTCCCTTTACTCCCTAGCTCTCTTCTGCTCCTAATCCTTAATTTCCTAAGACCCCTAGCTCCCTAAGCCCTAGTTTCCTAATGCCTAGCTCCCTAACCCCTAGTCCCTTCTGCTCTCAACCCCTAGTTTTGACTCCTCGGATCCTTAACCACTAGTTTTGGAATCCTCGGCTCCTTAACCCCTAGTTATGGACTCCTCGCCTCCTTAACCCCTAGTTTTGGACTCTCGGCCTCCTTAACCCCTAGTTTTGGACTCCTCGGCTCCTTAACCCCTCGTTTTGGACTCCTCGGCTCCTTAACCCCTCGTTTTGGGCACCTCGGCTCCTTAACCCCTCGTTTTGACTCCCGGCTCCTTAACCCCTTAGTTTGGAATCCTCGGCTCCTTAACCCCTAGTTTTGGAATCCGGCTCCTTAACTCTAATCCTCGGCCCTTAACCCTAGTTTTGAATCCCTCGTCCTTAACCCCTAGTTTTGGAATCTCGGCTCCTTAACCCCTAGTTTTGGAATCCTCGGCTCCTTAACCCTTGACTCAACCCCTGTCATGGGGTGTGTAGCTCTAGTCCGGGTTTGGGAAGGATGGTGGGATGTGTTGTATCGTTCTGAGCTTGTCTGTGGAATGATTGGTGGGTAGATCAGGGGTCAGGGCAAACAACTGATCTAGGTCAGCCTACTAAACCATCAGATTGACCCATCCTTATATAGAAAGGTTATTTTACAGCTCAGGGCCATGCTGAGCCTGAGTTATAAAGTATCGTCAAGTTAGTCCCACTTCACCCAGCTCAGTTCAGTTAGTCCCACTTCACCCAGCTCAGTTAGTCCCACTTCACCCAGCTCAGTTCAGTTAGTCCCACTTCACGCAGTTCAGTTCAGTTAGTCCCACTTCACCCAGCTCAGTTCAGTTAGTCCCACTTCACCCAGCTCAGTTCAGTTAGTCCCACTTCACGCGGCTCAGTTCAGTTCAGTTAGTGCCACTTCACGCAGTTCAGTTAGTTAGTCCCACTTCACGCCAGTTCAGTTCAGTCTAGTTAGTCCCACTTCACGCAGTTCAGTTCAGTCTAGTTAGTCCCACTTCACCCAGCTCAGTTGCTAGTCCCACTTCACCCAGCTCAGTTCAGTTAGTCCCACTTCACCCAGCTCAGTTCAGTTAGTCCCACTTCACGCAGCTCAGTTCAGTTCAGTTAGTGCCACTTCACGCAGTTCAGTTCAGTTAGTCCCACTTCACGCAGTTCAGTTCAGTCTAGTTAGTCCCACTTCACGCAGTTCAGTTCAGTCTAGTTAGTCCCACTTCACCCAGCTCAGTTCAGTTGGTCCCACTTCACCCAGCTCAGTTCAGTTAGTCCCACTTCACCCAGTTCAGTTCAGTCTAGTTAGTCCCACTTCACGCAGTTCAGTTAGTCCCACTTCACGCAGTTCAGTTAGTCCCACTTCACCCAGCTCAGTTAGTCCCACTTCACCCAGCTCAGTTAGTCCCAGCTCAGTTCAGTTAGTCCCACTTCACCCAGCTCAGTTCAGTCCCACTTCACCCAGTTCAGTTAGTCCCAGTTCACCCAGTTCAGTTAGTCCCACTTCACCCAGCTCAGTTCAGTTAGTCCCACTTCACCCAGCTCAGTTCAGTTAGTCCCACTTCACCCAGCTCAATTCAGTTAGTCCCACTTCACCCAGCTCAATTCAGTTAGTCCCACTTCACCCAGTTCAGTTCAGTTAGTCCCACTTCACCCAGTTCAGTTAGTCCCACTTCACCCAGTTCAGTTCAGTTAGTCCCACTTCACCCAGCTCAATTCAGTTAGTCCCACTTCACCCAGCTCAATTCAGTTAGTCCCACTTCACCCAGCTCAATTCAGTTAGTCCCACTTCACCCAGCCTCAATTCAGTTAGTCCCACTTCACCCAGCTCAGCTCAGTTAGTCCCACTTCACCCAGCTCAATTCAGTTAGTCCCACTTCACCCAGCTCAATTCAGTTAGTCCCACTTCACCCAGCTCAATTCAGTTAGTCCCACTTCACCCAGCTCAGTTCAGTTCAGTTAGTCCCACTTCACCCAGCTCAATTCAGTCTAGTTAGTCCCACTTCACCCAGCTCAATTCAGTTACTCCCACTTCACCCAGCTCAATTCAGTTACTCCCACTTCACCCAGCTCAATTCAGTTAGTCCCACTTCACCCAGTTCAGTTCAGTCTAGTTAGTCCCACTTCACCCAGCTCAATTCAGTTAGTCCCACTTCACCCAGCTCAGTTCAGTCTAGTTAGTCCCACTTCACCCAGCTCAGTTCAGTTAGTCCCACTTCACCCAGCTCAATTCAGTTAGTCCCACTTCACCCAGCTCAATTCAGTTAGTCCCACTTCACCCAGCTCAATTCAGTTAGTCCCACTTCACCCAGTTCAGTTAGTCCCACTTCACCCAGCTCAGTTCAGTTAGTCCCACTTCACCCAGTTCAGTCTAGTTAGTCCCACTTCACCCAGTTCAGTTCAGTTAGTCCCACTTCACCCAGCTCAGTTCAGTTAGTCCCACTTCACCCAGTTCAGTTCAGTTAGTCCCACTTCACCCAGTTCAGTTCAGTTAGTCCCACTTCACCCAGCTCAGTTCAGTTAGTCCCACTTCACCCAGCTCAGTTCAGTTAGTCCCACTTCACCCAGCTCAATTCAGTTAGTCCCACTTCACCCAGTTCAGTTCAGTTAGTCCCACTTCACCCAGCTCAGTCTCAGTTAGTCCCACTTCACCCAGCTCAATTCAGTTAGTCCCACTTCACCCAGCTCAGTCTCAGTTAGTCCCACTTCACCCAGCTCAATTCAGTTAGTCCCACTTCACCCAGCTCAGTCTAGTTAGTCCCACTTCACCCAGCTCAATTCAGTTAGTCCCACTTCACCCAGTTCAGTTCAGTTAGTCCCACTTCACCCAGTTCAGTTCAGTCTAGTTAGTCCCACTTCACCCAGTTCAGTTCAGTTTAATTTCAAACATATGTTTAATTCTTGTTCTCAATGACCCTTTCAGCCCAGGCAAATGAAGCCTCATCACCAAGTCAAGATCTCTCAGGTATATATATATATATATACACACACACTGCCTGGCTATAGACACACACACACACACACACATGCCTGGATATAGACACACACACCACACATTGGCATCACACACCTGCCTGGCTATAGACACACACACTGCCTGGTATAGAACACACACCACTGCCTGGCTATAGACACACACACACACACACACACACACACACACACACACACACACACACACACACACACACACTGCCTGGCTATAGACACACACACACACACACACACACACTGCCTGGCTATAGACACACACACACACACACACACTGCCTGGCTATAGACACACACACACACACTGTCTGGCTATAGACACACACACACACACACACACACGCCTGGCTATAGACACACACACACACACACAGCCTAGCGATACACACACACTCTGCCTGGCTATAGACACACACACACACACACACTCTGCCTGGCGATAGACACACACACTCTGCCTGGCTATAGACACACACACACACTCTGCCTGGCTATAGACACACACACACTCTGCCTGGCTATAGACACACACACACACTCTGCCTGGCTATATACACACACACACACATCTCTACATACAGGGCTTTTTTCTGCTTGTTGCTTTGGCTTGGAGACCTGCTGGCCTGTGGAATGAGGCCTTGGAACTGGGATGGATGGGCGGGGTCAGAAGTGTCATCCTATGGGAGGGGTTTAATCTCCTGAGAGCTGCTATTGGCTGTCAGCAGTGATTGAGTGGGTGGTCCTGAGGCCTCATTACCTTGCTCTACCCTGCACTAGTAAGAGAGAGGTGTTACCATGTGTCAGTCGGTGTTTGTGTGGATTTGTCTCCGTCCGTTTGTATGCTCAACACACGCGATATGTCAGACAGCACTGGTCTGATTTTTGATGAAACAAGGGTGAGATGCGTTTGCCATAGAGATCTGTCATTTAGAAAATTACACTCATTTGCCAGATGGTGGCGCTATAACCATCAGTTGAAAATGCTAACTTTGAAAGGCGACGCCCCTAACCCAGTTTGATCCAAAATCGTGAAATTCAGCACATAGGACCCTCTCTTCACAAGGAACACATTTTCCTCGGGTCCACCAAGATGGATTCAACGGAATTTAGAATTTGGGGAAATAAAAATGACAACACTACTCATCTGGCACCGAATTAATGATCTGCGGCATCTATGGATAATGGTCTCTCAACGCAATACTTTCCAGACTAGTCCCTAAAACGACGTGGGCTGGCATATAAATCAGTCAACGATATTCGTATTGTAACTAAATTTGGTACACATGCTGCAACCACTGTCAAGACTCAACATATGCGAGGACATTGATATCGACCACACGGTGGCGCTATAATAGCCACATGCGTATCTCTTATATACAGGGCCTTCGTAAAGTATTCAGACCCTTGACTTTTTCCACATTTTGTTACGTTACAGCCTTATTCTAAAATGGATTAAATCATTTTTTTTTACCTTCAATCTACACAAAATACCCCACAATGACAAAGCAAAAACAGGTCTTCAGACATGTTTGCTAATTTATTAAAAAAATAAAAATAAGATCACATTGACATAAGTATTCAGACCCTTTACTCAGTACTTTGTTGAAGTACCTTTGGCAGCGATTAAAGCCTCGTGTCTTCTTGGGTATGATGCTACAAGCTTGGCACACCTGTATTTGGGGAGTTTCACCCATTCTTCTCTGTAGATCTTCTCAAACTCTGTCAGGTTGGATGGGGAGGCGTCGCTGCACGGCTATTTTCAGGTCTCTCCAGAGATGTTGGGTTCAAGTCCGGGCTCTGGCTGGGACATTCAGAGACTTGTCCCGAAGCCACTCCTGCATTGTCTTGGCTGTGTGCTTAGGATTATTGTCCTGGCTGTGTGTTTAGGATTATTGTCCTGGCTGTGTGTTTAGGATTATTGTCCTGTTGGAAGGTGAACCTTCGCCCCAGTCTGAGGTCCTGAGCGTTCTTGAGCAGGTTTATCATCAAGGATCTCTCTATACATTGCTCTGTTCATCTTTCCCTCAATCCTGACTAGTCTCCCTGCTGCTGAAAATTCTTTTTTTTGTCACTCCTGTTATTTTTGTCCTTCTCAAAAGAGCGAGCTCAGGGATGGACCCGACCAGTATATGTGTCTTATTGGACTTTCTTTTCTTCTGCTGTATTTGGGGAGTAGGGAGATACTTTGAAGCTGGACATGCCACCACCATGCTTCACCGTAAGGATTCTTCCAGAGAGTCTTTAGGTGTCTTTTGGCAAACTCCAAGCGGGCTGTCATGTTCCTTTTACTGAGGAGCAACTTCTGTGTGAACACTCTATCATAAAGGTCTGATTAGTGGAGTGCTGCAGAGATGTTTGTTCTTCTGGAAAGTTCTCCCATCTCCACAGAAGAACTCTGGAGTTTTATCAGTGTCTATCATTGGGTTCTTGGTCACCTCCCTGACCAAGGCCCTTCTCCACCGATTACTCGGCTTGGCCGGGCGGCCAGCTCTAGGAGTCTTGGTGGTTCCAAACTTCTTCCATTTAAGAATGATGGAGGCCACTGTGTTCTTGGGGACCTTCAAAGCTGCAGACGTTTTTTGGCAACGTTCCCCAGATCTGTGCCTCGACACAATCCTGTCTCTGAGCTGTAGCGGACAATTCCTTCGACCTCATGGATTGGTTTTTGCTCTGATGTGCACGGTCAGCTGTGGGACCTCATATAGACAGGTGT
>NW_027013195.1:0-15000 GCF_036934945.1 Oncorhynchus masou masou | reverse complement strand
GTATTAGAGGTATTAGAGATATTAGAGATATTCGAGGTATTTGAGGAATTAGAGGTGTTAGAGTTATTGGAGATATTAGAGGTGTTAGAGATATTAGAGGTATTAGAGGTATTAGAGATATTCGAGGTATTGGAGGTATTTGAGAGTATTAGAGGTGTTAGAGGTATTAGAGATATTAGAGGTATTAGAGGTATTAGAGGTATTAGATATATTAGGAGGTATTAGAGGTATTAGATATATTTGAGGTATTCAAGGTATTAGAGGTATTAGAGATATTAGAGGTATTAGAGATATTAGAGGTATTAGATATATTTGAGGTATTAGAGTTATTAGAGATATTAGAGATAATGAAGGTATTAGATATATTTGATGTATTCAAGGTATTAGAGGTATTAGAGGTATTAGATATATTAGAGGTATTAGAGGTATTAGAGGTATTAGATATATTTGAGGTATTCAAGGTATTAGAGGTATTAGAGATAGAGGTATTAGAGATATTAGAGGTATTATATATATTTGATGTATTCAAGGTATTAGAGGTATTAGAGATATTAGAGGTATTAAAGATATTAGAGGTGTTAGAGGTATTAGAGGTGTTAGAGGTATTAGAGGTATTCACGGTATTAGAGATATTCAAGGTATTGGAGGTATTTGAGGTATTAGAGGTGTTAGAGGTATTGGAGGTATTTGAGGTATTAGAGGTGTTAGAGGTATTGGAGGTATTTGAGGTATTAGAGGTGTTAGAGGTATTAGAGGTATTCACGGTATTAGAGATATTCAAGGTATTGGAGGTATTTGAGGTATTAGAGGTGTTAGAGGTATTTGAGGTATTAGAGGTGTTAGAGGTATTAGAGATATTCGAGGTGTTAGAGGTATTTGAGGTGTTAGAGGTATTAGAGATATTCGAGGTGTTAGAGGTATTCGAGGTATTAGAGGTATTAGAGATATTAGAGGTATTAGAGATATTAGAGGTGTTAGAGGTATTTGCGGTATTAGAGGTATTTGAGGTGTGGGAGTTGTCAGGTGTGTGCGTACTGGTAGCGAAGTCAGGTGCAGGAGAGCAGAGATTAGTGAACAGGCGCACACTTTATTGAGGCAAAAGAGCAAAACACGCAAAACAGTCACAAGGATTATGTTTAACAATAAACCTCTCGGTGAAAATTAACACGGAAAAACAAGCCAGTCTGGCGCGTCAACAATACACACGTAACACAAACAATCTGACACAAACACATGACGGGGAACAGAGGAATAAATACATGTAGAGTGATTGGGGGAATGAAAACCAGGTGTGCAGGGAACAAGACAAAACAAATGGATACATGAAAAATAGTGTGGCGGTGGCTAGAAAGCCGGTGACGTCGACCGCCAAACGCCGCCCGAACAAGGAGAGGAGCCGACTTGGCGGAAGTCGTGAGAGAGGTAGTCGAAGGTATTCAATATATTTTACTACCTAAACAACAAATAAAGGCATAGAGCTGAGAAGCAAAACGCGTTGCAATATTACATTTACATTTGAGAGATACAGCACTATGCGCTCAGAGCCGTTGCATGCAGCTTTAATCCACAATACCCAATAGACAGGCTTTTCATGAAGTACTGTACGGTATGACATCACAGATACAATTTACTTGTCATCCCTCCTCAGCTCAGCTCCTACCTGGTTTATAAAGGCCGGCAGATCTCCCTTTAGAAGACTACCTTTCTGCTGAGTCATCAGCCGCAGTGGACGTTTGCCAGCCAGCTAGCCAGCCGACAAAACACTGATGAATTGTTTTCACTGCAAAGAGAGAGAGAGAGAGAGAGAGAGAGAGATAGAAATAGAGATAGAGAGAGAGAGAGCAATAGAGAGAGAAGGGGGAGTAGAGAGAGAGAACGAGAGAGGATGAGAGTAGAGATGTAGAGATGAGAGTAGAGATGTAGAGAGGGAAAGGAATGAACATATCTCTATATGCATGTTCTAACATGTTTAACACATCTTGATATTGAGAAACAACGTAAAAGGAATTTGCTGCTTAGGGTGAATGTAGGACAGGGAGCTGTGTTTTATATCAATGTGGGTGGGGGAGGAGACGGGGAGCTGTGTTTTATATCAATGTAGGTGGGTGGGGAGGAGAAGGGGAGCTGTGTTTTATAGCAATGTAGGTGGGTGGGGGAGGAGACAGGGAGCTGTGTTTTATATCAATGTAGGTGGGGGAGGAGACGGGGAGCTGTGTTTTATATCAATGTAGGTGGGTGGGGAGGAGACAGAGAGCTGTGTTTTATATCAATGTGGGTGGGGGAGGAGACAGGGAGCTGTGTTTTATATCAATGTGGGTGGGGGAGGAGACGGGGAGCTGTGTTTTATATCAATGTAGGTGGGGGAGGAGACGGGGAGCTGTGTTTTATATCCATGTGGGTGGGGGAGGAGACGGGGAGCTGTGTTTTATATCCATGTGGGTGGGGGAGGAGACGGGGAGCTGTGTTTTATATCAATGTAAGTGGGTGGGGAGGAGACGGGGAGCTGTGTTTTATATCAATGTAGGTGGGTGGGGGAGGAGACGGGGAGCTGTGTTTTATATCCATGTGGGTGGGTGGGGGAGGAGACAGAGAGCTGTGTTTTATATCAATGTGGGTGGGGGAGGAGACGGGAAGCTGTGTTTTATATCAATGTGGGTGGGTGGGGGAGGAGACAGGGAGCTGTGTTTTATATCCATGTGGGTGGGGGAGGAGACGGGGAGCTGTGTTTTATATCGATGTAGGTGGGGGAGGAGACGGGGAGCTGTGTTTTATATCAATGTGGGTGGGGGAGGAGACGGGGAGCTGTGTTTTATATCAATGTGGGTGGGGGAGGAGACAGGGAGCTGTGTTTTATATCAATGTGGGTGGGGGAGAAGACAGGGAGCTGTGTTTTATATCAATGTAGGTGGGTGGGGGAGGAGACGGGGAGCTGTGTTTTATATCAATGTGGGTGGGGGAGGAGACAGGGAGCTGCGCTTTATACCACGTATAAAGGGGGAGAGACGTATCGCGCTTTATAATACGAAAAGGGAGAGACGAGCCGCGCTTTATATTTTATGCGCGGGGCAAACATCGCGCCTTATAATACGGGCGGGGGACGGGAGCCGTGCTTTATAATACGCGCGCGGGAGAGATGAGAGTCGCGGCTTTATACCATGCGCGGGGAGAGGAGGATATCGGGGGAGTGCATTTCGCGTTATCAATGTGGGGGGGAGAGACAGGGAGCTGTGTTTTATATCACGCGGGAGACAGAGCTGTGTTTTATATCAAGGTAGGGTGGGGGGAGGAGACATTGGGAGACGGAGCCGCGTTTATATTACGGGTGGGGGAGGAGACAGGGAGCTGTGTTTTATATCAATGTGGGTGGGGGAGAGACGAGCTGCTTTTATATCAATGAGGTGGGGGAGGAGACGGAGCTGTGTTTTATATCCATGTGGGTGGGGAGGAGACGGGGAGCTGTGTTTTATATCCAAGTGTGGGGTGGGAGAGATGGGGAGCTGTGTTTTATCCATGTGGGGGTGGGTAGGGATAGAGATGAGCTGTGTTTTATATCCACGGGTGGGTGAGGTGGGGGAGACGGGGAGCTGTGTTTTATATCAATGTAGGTGGGTGGGGGAGGAGACGGGGAGCTGTGTTTATATCCATGTGGGGTGGGGGAGGAGACAGGGAGCTGTGTTTTATATCCATGTAGGTGGGGGGGGAGGAGACGGGAGCCTGTGTTTTATATCGGATGTAGGGGGGGAGAGATGAGGAGCTGTGTTTTATATCAATGTAGGTGGGGGAGAGATGAGCCGCCCGGCCTATATCCATGTAGGTGGGGAGGAGATGGGGAGCTGCAGCCAATGTAGGTGGGGGAGGAGACGGGAGCCGTGGGTTATATCAATGTGGGTGAGAGATGGGGGAGCCAATAGGAGCTGTGTTTATATCAATGTGGGTGTGGGTGGGGGAGAGGACTGGGAATGTGCTTACATCAATGTAGGTGGGGAGGAGGACGGGGAGCTGTGTTTTATATCAATGTGGGTGGGTGGGGGAGAGACGGGGAGCTGTGTTTTATATCAATGTAGGTGGGGAGGAGACGGGGAGCTGTGTTTTATATCAATGAGGTGGGGGAGGAGACGGGGAGCTGTGTTTTATATCAAATGGGTGTGTATGTGAGACGGGGAGCTGTGTTTTATATCAATGTGGGTGGGTGGGGAGGAGACAGGGAGCTGTGTTTTATATCAATGTAGGCAAGGGGGAGGAGACGGGGAGCTGTGTTTTATATCAATGTAGGTGGGGGAGGAGACGGGGAGCTGTGTTTTATATCAATGTAGGTTGTGTGTTTTATATCAATGTAGGTGGGAGAGGAGACGGGGAGCTGTGTTTTATCAATGTGGGTGGGGAGGAGACGGGGATTGTCTTTTATATCAATGTAGGTGGGTGGGGGAGGAGACGGGGAGCTGTGTTTTATATCAATGTAGGTGGGGAGGAGACGGGGAGCTGTGTTTGGGTGGGGAGGAGACGGGGAGCTGTGTTTTATATCCATGTGGGTGGGTGGGGGAGGAGACAGGGAGCTGTGTTTTATATCAATGTAGGTGGGTGGGGAGGAGACGGGAGCTGTGTTTTATATCCATGTGGGTGGTGGGAGGAGACAGGGAGCTGTGTTTTATATCCATGTAGGTGGGTGGGGGAGGAGACAGGGAGCTGTGTTTTATATCAATGTAGGTGGGTGGGAGAGGAGGGGGACGTAGGTGGGGGAGCTGTGTTTTATATCAATGTAGGTGGGGGAGGAGACAGGGAGCTGTGTTTTTTATATCAATGTGGGTGGGGGACGAGATGGGGAGCTGTGTTTATATCAATGTAGGTGGGGGGAGGAGATGGGGAGCTGTGTTTTATATCAATGTAGGTGGGTGGGGAGGAGACGGGGAGCTGTGTTTTATATCCATGTGGGTGGGGAGGAGACGGGGAGCTGTGTTTTATATCCATGTGGGTGGGGAGGAGACGGGGAGCTGTGTTTTATATCAATGTAGGTGGGTGGGGAGGAGACGGGGAGCTGTGTTTTATATCAATGTAGGTGGGGGAGGAGATGGGGAGCTGTGTTTTATATCCATGTAGGTGGGGGAGGAGACGGGGAGCTGTGTTTTATATCAATGTGGGGGGTGGGGAGGAGACAGGAGCTGTGTTTTATATCAATGTGGGTGGGTGGGGGAGGAGACGGGGAGCTGTGTTTTATATCCATGTAGGTGGGGAGGAGACGGGGAGCTGTGTTTTATATCAATGTGGGTGGGGGAGGAGGACGGGAGCTGTGTTTTATATCAATGTAGGTGGGTGGGGGGAGGAGACGGGAGCTGTGTTTTATATCAATGTAGGTGGGGAGGAGATGGGGAGCTGTGTTTTATATCAATGTAGGTGGGGAGAGATGGGGGAGCTGTGGGGTTGAGGAGACGGGGAGCTGTGTTTTTATATCAATGTAGTGGGAGAGGAGCGGGGAGCTGTGTTTTATATCAATGTGGGTGGGGGAGATGGGAGTTGTCTTTTATATCAATGTAGGTGGGTGGGGGAGGAGGCAGGAGCCTTGTTTTATATCCAATGTAGGTGGGGGAGGAGGCAGGGGAGCTGTGTTTTATATCCATGTAGGTGGGGGAGGAGACAGGGAGCTGTGTTTTATATCCATGTGGGTGGGTGAGCGGGAGGAGACAGGGAGCTGTGTTTTATATCAATGTGACGTGGAGTTGGGAGAGGAGACGGGAGCTGTTTTATATCAATGTAGGTGGGGGAGGACGGGGGAGCTGTGTTTTATATCAATGTAGGTGGGGGAGGAGACAGGGAGCTGTGTTTTATATCAATGTGGGTGGGGGACGAGATGGGGAGCTGTGTTTTATATCAATGTAGGTGGGGGAGGAGATGGGGAGCTGTGTTTTATATCAATGTAGGTGGGTGGGGAGGAGACGGGGAGCTGTGTTTTATATCCATGTGGGTGGGGAGGAGACGGGGAGCTGTGTTTTATATCCATGTGGGTGGGGGAGGAGACGGGGAGCTGTGTTTTATATCAATGTAGGTGGGTGGGGGAGGAGACGGGGAGCTGTGTTTTATATCAATGTAGGTGGGGGAGGAGACGGGGAGCTGTGTTTTATATCAATGTAGGTGGGGGAGGAGACGGGGAGCTGTGTTTTATATCAATGTGGGTGGGTGGGGGAGGAGACAGGGAGCTGTGTTTTATATCAATGTGGGTGGGTGGGGGAGGAGACGGGGAGCTGTGTTTTATATCAATGTAGGTGGGGGAGGAGACGGGGAGCTGTGTTTTATATCAATGTGGGTGGGTGGGGAGGAGACGGGGAGCTGTGTTTTATATCAATGTAGGTGGGGGAGGAGACGGGGAGCTGTGTTTTATATCAATGTAGGTGGGGGAGGAGACGGGGAGCTGTGTTTTATATCAATGTGGGTGGGTGGGGGAGGAGACAGGGAGCTGTGTTTTATATCAATGTAGGTGGGTGGGGGGAGGAGACGGGGAGCTGTGTTTTATATCAATGTAGGTGGGGGAGAGACGGGGAGCTGTGTTTTATATCAATGTAGGTTGGGAGGAGACGGGGAGCTGTGTTTTATATCAATGTAGGTGGGAGAGGAGACGGGGAGCTGTGTTTTATATCAATGTGGGTGGGGGAGGAGACGGGGAGTTGTCTTTTATATCAATGTAGGTGGGGGGGGGAGGAGACGGGGAGCTGTGTTTTATATCAATGTAGGTGGGGGAGGAGACGGGGAGCTGTGTTTTATATCCATGTAGGTGGGGGAGGAGACAGGGAGCTGTGTTTTATATCCATGTGGGTGGGTGGGGGAGAGACAGGGAGCTGTGTTTTATATCAATGTAGGTGGGTGGGAGAGGGAGACGGGGAGCTGGTGTTTTATATCAATGTACGTGGGGAGGAGACGGGGAGCTGTGTTTTATATCAATGTAGGGGGGAGAGACGGGGAGCTGTGTTTTATATCAATGTGGGTGGGGGACGAGATGGGGAGCTGTGTTTTATATCAATGTAGGGTGGGGGAGAGACGGGAGCACCATGTTTTATATCAATGTAGGTGGGGGGGAGACGAGCTGTGTTTTATATGTGTGGGTGGGGGAGGAGATGGGGAGCTGTGTTTATATCCATGTGGGTGGGGAGGGAGACGGGGAGCTGTGTTTATATCCAATGTAGGTGGGTGGGGGAGGAGACGGGGAGCTGTGTTTTTTATATCAATGTAGGTGGGGGAGGAGATGGGGAGCTGTGTTTTATATCAATGTAGGTGGGGGAGGAGACGGGGAGCTGTGTTTTATATCAATGTGGGTGGGTGGGGGAGGAAACAGGGAGCTGTGTTTTATATCAATGTGGGTGGGTGGGGGAGGAGACGGGGAGCTGTGTTTTATATCAATGTAGGTGGGGGAGGAGACGGGGAGCTGTGTTTTATATCAATGTGGGTGGGTGGGGGAGGAGACGGGGAGCTGTGTTTTATATCAATGTAGGTGGGGGAGGAGACGGGGAGCTGTGTTTTATATCAATGTAGGTGGGGGAGGAGACGGGGAGCTGTGTTTTATATCAATGTAGGTGGGGGAGGAGACGGGGAGCTGTGTTTTATATCAATGTGGGTGGGTGGGGGAGGAGACAGGGAGCTGTGTTTTATATCAATGTAGGTGGGTGGGGGAGGAGACGGGGAGCTGTGTTTTATATCAATGTAGGTGGGGGAGGAGACGGGGAGCTGTGTTTTATATCAATGTAGGTTGGGGAGGAGACGGGGAGCTGTGTTTTATATCAATGTAGGTGGGAGAGGAGACGGGAGCTGTGTTTTATATCAATGTGGGTGGGGAGGAGACGGGGAGTTGTCTTTTATATCAATGTAGGTGGGTGGGGAGGAGACAGGGAGCTGTGTTTTATATCAATGTAGGTGGGGGAGGAGACGGGGAGCTGTGTTTTATATCCATGTAGGTGGGGGAGGAGACAGGGAGCTGTGTTTTATATCCATGTGGGTGGGTGGGGGAGGAGACAGGGAGCTGTGTTTTATATCAATGTAGGTGGGTGGGAGAGGAGACGGGGAGCTGTGTTTTATATCAATGTAGGTGGGGGAGGAGACGGGAAGCTGTGTTTTATATCAATGTGGGTGGGTGGGGGAGGAGACAGGGAGCTGTGTTTTATATCCATGTGGGTGGGGGAGGAGATGGGGAGCTGTGTTTTATATCGATGTAGGTGGGGAGGAGACGGGGAGCTGTGTTTTATATCAATGTAGGTGGGGGGAGGAGACGGGGAGCTGTGTTTTATATCAATGTGGGTGGGGGAGGAGACAGGGAGCTGTGTTTTATATCAATGTGGGTGGGGGAGGAGACAGGGAGCTGTGTTTTATATCAATGTAGGTGGGTGGGGGAGGAGACGGGGAGCTGTGTTTTATATCAATGTGGGTGGGTGGGGGAGCAGACAGGGAGCTGTGTTTTATATCCATGTGGGTGGGGGAGGAGACGGGTATCTGTGTTTTATATCGATGTAGGTGGGGGAGGAGACGGGGAGCTGTGTTTTATATCAATGTGGGTGGGGGAGGAGACGGGGAGCTGTGTTTTATATCAATGTGGGTGGGGGAGGAGACAGGGAGCTGTGTTTTATATCAATGTGGGTGGGGGAGGAGACAGGGAGCTGTGTTTTATATCAATGTAGGTGGGTGGGGAGGAGACGGGGAGCTGTGTTTTATATCAATGTGGGTGGGGGAGGAGACAGGGAGCTGTGTTTTATATCAATGTGGGTGGGGGAGGAGACGGGGAGCTGTGTTTTATATCAATGTAGGTGGGGGAGGAGACGGGGAGCTGTGTTTTATATCCATGTGGGTGGGGGAGGAGACGGGGAGCTGTGTTTTATATCCATGTGGGTGGGTGGGGGAGGAGATGGGGAGCTGTGTTTTATATCCATGTGGGTGGGTGGGGAGGGAGACGGGGAGCTGTGTTTTATATCAATGTAGGTGGGTGGGGAGGAGACGGGGAGCTGTGTTTTATATCCATGTGGGTGGGGGAGGAGACAGGGAGCTGTGTTTTATATCCATGTAGGTGGGTGGGGGAGGAGACGGGGAGCTGTGTTTTATATCAATGTAGGTGGGGGGAGGAGACGGGGAGCTGTGTTTTATATCAATGTAGGTGGGGGAGGAGACGGGGAGCTGTGTTTTATATCCATGTAGGTGGGGGAGGAGATGGGGAGCTGTGTTTTATATCAATGTGGGTGGGTGGGGGAGGAAACAGGGAGCTGTGTTTTATATCAATGTGGGTAGGTGGGGAGGAGGCGGGGAGCTGTGTTTTATATCAATGTAGGTGGGGGAGGAGACGGGGAGCTGTGTTTTATATCAATGTAGGTGGGGGAGGTGACGGGGAGCTGTGTTTTATATCAATGTGGGTGGGTGGGGAGGAGACGGGGAGCTGTGTTTTATATCAATGTAGGTGGGGGAGGAGACGGGGAGCTGTGTTTTATATCCATGTAGGTGGGGGAGGAGACGGGGAGCTGTGTTTTATATCAATGTAGGTGGGTGGGGGAGGAGACGGGGAGCTGTGTTTTATATCAATGTAGGTGGGGAGGAGACGGGGAGCTGTGTTTTATATCAATGTAGGTTGGGAGGAGACGGGGAGCTGTGTTTTATATCAATGTAGGTGGGAGAGGAGACGGGGAGCTGTGTTTTATATCAATGTGGGTGGGGGAGGAGACGGGGAGTTGTCTTTTATATCAATGTAGGTGAGTGGGGGAGGAGACGGGGAGCTGTGTTTTATATCAATGTAGGTGGGGGAGGAGACGGGGAGCTGTGTTTTATATCCATGTAGGTGGGGGAGGAGACAGGGAGCTGTGTTTTATATCCATGTTGGTGGGTGGGGGAGGAGACAGGGAGCTGTGTTTTATATCAATGTAGGTGGGTGGGGGAGGAGACGGGGAGCTGTGTTTTATATCAATGTAGGTGGGTGGGGGAGGAGACGGGGAGCTGTGTTTTATATCAATGTAGGTGGGGGAGGAGACGGGGAGCTGTGTTTTATATCAATGTAGGTTGGGAGGAGACGGGGAGCTGTGTTTTATATCAATGTAGGTGGGAGAGGAGACGGGGAGCTGTGTTTTATATCAATGTGGGTGGGGGAGGAGACGGGAGCTGTGTTTTATATCAATGTAGGTGGGGGGAGGAGACAGGGAGCTGTGTTTTATATCAATGTAGGTGGGGGGAGGAGACGTGGGAGCTGTGTTTTATATCCATGTAGGTGGGGGGAGGAGACAGGAGCTGTGTTTTATATCCATGTTGGTGGGTGGGGAGGAGAGAGGGGAGCTGTGTTTTATATCAATGTGAGGTGGGTGGGGAGGAGACGGGGGAGCTGTGTTTTATATCAATGTAGGTGGTGGGGGAGAGACAGAGCTGTGTTTATATCAATGTAGGTGGTGGGGAGAACAGAGAGCTGTGTTTTATATCAATGTGGGTGGGAGGAGATAGGGCTGTGTTTTTTATATCGTGTAGGTGGGTGGGGAGGAGACAGGAGCTGTGTTTATATCAATGTGGGTGGGAGGAGACAGGAGCTGTGTTTATATCAATGTTGGTGGGGGAGAGACAGGGAGCTGTGTTTTATATCGTGTAGGTGGGTGGAGGAGACAGGAGGCTGTGTTTATATCAATGTAGGTGGGGAGAGACGGGAGCTGTGTTTTATATCAATGTAGATGGGGGAGGAGACGGGGAGCTGTGTTTTATATCAATGTGGGTGGGTGGGGGAGGAGACAGGGAGCTGTGTTTTATATCAATGTAGGTGGGGGAGGAGACGGGGAGCTGTGTTTTATATCCATGTAGGTGGGGGAGGAGACGGGGAGCTGTGTTTTATATCAATGTAGGTGGGGGAGGAGACGGGGAGCTGTGTTTTATATCCATGTAGGTGGGGGAGGAGACAGGGAGCTGTGTTTTATATCCATGTGGGTGGGGGATGAGACGGGGAGCTGTGTTTTATATCAATGTGGGTGGGGGAGGAGACGGGGAGCTGTGTTTTATATCCATGTAGGTGGGGGAGGAGACGGGGAGCTGTGTTTTATATCAATGTAGGTGGGGGAGGAGACGGGGAGCTGTGTTTTATATCGATGTAGGTGGGGGAGGAGACGGGGAGCTGTGTTTTATATCGATGTAGGTGGGGGAGGAGACGGGGAGCTGTGTTTTATATCAATGTGGGTGGGGAGGAGACGGGAGCTGTGTTTTATATCAATGTGGGTGGGGGAGGGGGCAGGGAGCTGTGTTTTATATCAGTGTGGTGGGAGGAGACTGTGTTTTATATCGATGTGGGTGGGGGAGGAGACGGGAGCTGTGTTTTATATCAATGTGGGTGGGGAGGAGACGGCTGTGTTTTATATCAATGTAGGTGGGAGACGGGAGCTGTGTTTATATCAATGTGGAGGAGGAGACAGGAGAGCTGTGTTTATATCAATGGGTGGGTGGGGAGAGCGGGAGCTGTGTTTTATATCAATGTGGGTGGGGGAGAGGCAGGAGCTGTGTTTTTATATCAATGTGGAGGTGGGTGGGGGAGGAGACAGGGGCTGTGTTTTTATATCAATGGAGTGGGGGGAGGAGGCAGGAGCTGTGTTTATAACAATGTGGGTGGGGAGGAGACAGGGAGGCGGTGTTTTATATCCATGTGGGTGGGGAGGGGAGGAGGAGACAGGGGAGCTGTGTTTTATATCAATGTAGGTGGGGTGGGGAGGAGACAGGAAGCTGTGTTTGTCATGGGTGGGGAGGAACGGGAAGCTGTGTTTATATCAATGTGGGTGGGGGAGGAGACAGGGAGCTGTGTTTTATATCAATGTAGGTGGGTGGGGGAGGAGACGGGGAGCTGTGTTTTATATCAATGTAGGTGGGGGAGGAGACGGGGAGCTGTGTTTTATATCAATGTGGGTGGGGGAGGAGACAGGGAGCTGTGTTTTATATCAATGTAGGTGGGGGAGGAGACGGGGAGCTGTGTTTTATATCAATGTGGGTGGGGGAGGAGACGGGGAGCTGTGTTTTATATCAATGTAGGTGGGGGAGGAGACGGGGAGCTGTGTTTTATATCGATGTAGGTGGGGGAGGAGATTGTGGGAGCTGTGTTTTATATCGATGTAGGTGGGGGAGGAGACGGGGAGCTGTGGGCTTTATATCAATGTGGGTGGGGGAGGAAGACGGGGAGCTGCGGGGTTTTAGCATCAATGCAGGTGGGGGAGGAGACGGGGAGCTGTGTTTTATATCGATGTAGGTGGGGGAGGAGACGGGGAGCTGTGTTTTATATCAATGTGGGTGGGGGAGGAGACGGGGAGCTGTGTTTTATATCAATGTGGGTGGGGAGGAGACGGGGAGCTGTGTTTTATATCAATGTAGGGGGGAGGAGACGGGGAGCTGTGTTTTATATCACTGTGGGTGGGGAGAGACAGGAGCTTTGCCTTGTATCACGAGGTGGGGTGGGGGAGGAGACGGGAGCTGTGTTTTATATCAATGTGGGTGGGGGAGTAGACGGGGAGCTGGCTATATCAGCTAGGTGGGTGGGGGAGGAGACAGGGAGCTGTGTTTTATATCAATGTAGGTGGGGGAGGAGACGGGGAGCTGTGTTTTATATCCATGTGGGTGGGGGAGGAGACAGGGAGCTGTGTTTTATATCCATGTGGGTGGGGGAGGAGACGGGGAGCTGTGTTTTATATCAATGTAGGTGGGTGGGGGAGGAGACGGGGAGCTGTGTTTTATATCAATGTGGGTGGGGGAGGAGACAGGGAGCTGTGTTTTATATCAATGTAGGTGGGTGGGGGAGGAGACGGGGAGCTGTGTTTTATATCAATGTAGGTGGGGGAGGAGACGGGGAGCTGTGTTTTATATCAATGTGGGTGGGGGAGGAGACAGGGAGCTGTGTTTTATATCAATGTAGGTGGGGGAGGAGACGGGGAGCTGTGTTTTATATCCATGTAGGTGGGGGAGGAGACGGGGAGCTGTGTTTTATATCAATGTGGGTGGGTGGGGGAGGAGACGGGGAGCTGTGTTTTATATCAATGTGGGTGGGGGAGGAGACAGGGAGCTGTGTTTTATATCAATGTAGGTGGGGGAGGAGACGGGGAGCTGTGTTTTATATCCATGTGGGTGGGGGAGGAGACAGGGAGCTGTGTTTTATATCCATGTGGGTGGGGGAGGAGACGGGGAGCTGTGTTTTATATCAATGTAGGTGGGTGGGGGAGGAGACGGGGAGCTGTGTTTTATATCAATGTAGGTGGGTGGGGAGGAGACGGGGAGCTGTGTTTTATATCAATGTGGGTGGGGGAGGAGACGGGGAGCTGTGTTTTATATCAATGTAGGTGGGTGGGGAGGAGACGGGGAGCTGTGTTTTATATCAATGTAGGTGGGGGAGGAGACGGGGAGCTGTGTTTTATATCAATGTGGGTGGGGGAGGAGACAGGGAGCTGTGTTTTATATCAATGTAGGTGGGGGAGGAGACGGGGAGCTGTGTTTTATATCCATGTAGGTGGGGGAGGAGACGGGGAGCTGTGTTTTATATCAATGTAGGTGGGTGGGGGAGGAGACGGGGAGCTGTGTTTTATATCAATGTGGGTGGGGGAGGAGACGGGGAGCTGTGTTTTATATCAATGTGGGTGGGGGAGGAGACGGGGAGCTGTGTTTTATATCAATGTAGGTGGGGGAGGAGACGGGGAGCTGTGTTTTATATCAATGTGGGTGGGTGGGGGAGGAGACGGGGAGCTGTGTTTTATATCGATGTAGGTGGGGGAGGAGACGGGGAGCTGTGTTTTATATCAATGTGGGTGGGGGAGGAGACGGGGAGCTGTGTTTTATATCGATGTAGGTGGGGGAGGAGACGGGGAGCTGTGTTTTATATCGATGTAGGTGGGTGGGGGAGGAGACAGGGAGCTGTGTTTTATATCAATGTAGGTGGGGGAGGAGACGGGGAGCTGTGTTTTATATCGATGTAGGTGGGTGGGGGAGGAGACAGGGAGCTGTGTTTTATATCAATGTAGGTGGGTGGGGGAGGAGACGGGGAGCTGTGTTTTATATCAATGTGGGTGGGGAGGAGATGGGGAGCTGTGTTTTATATCGATGTAGGTGGGTGGGGAGGAGACGGGGAGCTGTGTTTTATATCAATGTGGGTGGGGGAGGAGACAGGGAGCTGTGTTTTATATCAATGTTGGTGGGGGAGGAGACAGGGAGCTGTGTTTTATATCGATGTAGGTGGGTGGGGAGGAGACGGGGAGCTGTGTTTTATATCAATGTAGGTGGGGGAGGAGACGGGGAGCTGTGTTTTATATCCATGTAGGTGGGGGAGGAGATGGGGAGCTGTGTTTTATATCAATGTAGGTGGGGGAGGAGACGGGGAGCTGTGTTTTATATCCATGTAGGTGGGGGAGGAGACAGGGAGCTGTGTTTTATATCCATGTGGGTGGGGGATGAGACGGGGAGCTGTGTTTTATATCAATGTGGGTGGGGAGGAGACGGGGAGCTGTGTTTTATATCCATGTAGGTGGGGGAGGAGACGGGGAGCTGTGTTTTATATCAATGTAGGTGGGGGAGGAGACGGGGAGCTGTGTTTTATATCGATGTAGGTGGGGGAGGAGACGGGGAGCTGTGTTTTATATCGATGTAGGTGGGGGAGGAGACGGGGAGCTGTGTTTTATATCAATGTGGGTGGGGGAGGAGACGGGGAGCTGTGTTTTATATCAATGTAGGTGGGGGAGGAGACGGGGAGCTGTGTTTTATATCGATGTAGGTGGGGGAGGAGACGGGGAGCTGTGTTTTATATCAATGTGGGTGGGGGAGGAGACGGGGAGCTGTGTTTTATATCAATGTGGGTGGGGGAGGAGACGGGGAGCTGTGTTTTATATCAATGTAGGTGGGGAGGAGACGGGGAGCTGTGTTTTATATCAATGTAGGTGGGGAGGAGACGGGAGCTGTGTTTTATATCAATGTGGGTGGGGGAGGAGACGGGGAGCTGTGTTTTATATCAATGTAGGTGGGGGAGGAGACGGGGAGCTGTGTTTTATATCAATGTAG
>NW_027013194.1:0-16885 GCF_036934945.1 Oncorhynchus masou masou | reverse complement strand
AATGGGTCAATGCTCGGGGAGAGGGTGAGGAATGGGTCAATGCTCGGGGAGAGGGTGAGGGGTGGGTCAAGGCTCGGGGAGAGGGTGAGGAATGGGTCAATGCTCGGGGAGAGGGTGAGGGGTAGGTCAAGGCTCAGGAGAGGGTGAGGGGTGGGTCAAGGCTCGGGGAGAGGGTGAGGAATGGGTCAATGCTCGGGGAGAGGGTGAGGAATGGGTCAAGGCTCAGGAGAGGGTGAGGGGTGGGTCAAGGCTCGGGGAGAGGGTGAGGAATGGGTCAATGCTCGGGGAGAGGGTGAGGAATGGGTCAATGCTCGGGGAGAGGGTGAGGGGTAGGTCAATGCTCGGGGAGAGGGTGAGGGGTAGGTCAAGGCTCAGGGAGAGGGTGAGGGGTGGGTCGAGGCTGGGAGAGGGTGAGGGGTAGGTCAAGGCTCAGGAGAGGGTGAGGGGTGGGTCGAGGCTCGGGGAGAGGGTGAGGAATGGGTCAATGCTCGGGGAGAGGGTGAGGAATGGGTCAAGGCTGGGGGAGAGGGTGAGGAATTGGTCAATGCTCGGGGAGAGGGTGAGGAATGGGTCAATGCTCGGGGAGAGGGTGAGGGGTAGGTCAATGCTCGGGGAGAGGGTGAGGGGGTAGGTCAATGCTCAGGGAGAGGGTGAGGGGTGGGTCGAGGCTCGGGGAGAGGGTGAGGAGTGGGTCAAGGCTCAGGAGAGGGTGAGGGGTGGGTCGAGGCTCGGGGAGAGGGTGAGGAATGGGTCAATGCTCAGGAGAGGGTGAGGAATGGGTCAAGGCTGGGGGAGAGGGTGAGGAATTGGTCAATGCTCGGGGAGAGGGTGAGGAATGGGTCAATGCTCGGGGAGAGGGTGAGGAATGGGTCAATGCTCGGGGAGAGGGGGAGGGGTGGGTCGAGGAAAAGAGATTGAATAGGATGGAAGAGAGACTAGGTCAAGGTGTTCTTCTGTGATCTCCTTACAGCCCTCAACTTTTTTGACCCACCTCTCCTCTCTTCCTTCCCTCCTCCCTCCCTCTTCCCCCTCTCCTCTCTTGTCCTCTTCCTCCTCTTCCTTCTCTTCCCCCCTCTCCTCTCCCTCTCTCTCCCCCTCCTCCTCTCTCCTCCCTCTCTCCCTCTCCTCTCTCTTCCCTCCTCTCCTCTCTTCCCCCCTCACCTCTCTTCCACCTCACCTCTCCTCCTCTCCCCCTCTCCTCTCTTCCCCCCTCTCCTCTCTTACCTCCCTCACCCTCTCCCTCTCTTCCCCCTTCACCTCTCTTCCACCTCACCCTCTCCTCCTCCTCTTCCCCCTCTCCTCTCCTTCCCCCTCTCCTCTCCTCTCTTCCCCCTCTCCTCTCTCTCTTCCCCCCTCTCCTCTCTTCCCCCTCTCTCCTCTCTCCTCCACCTCTCCCTTCCTTCTCTTCCCTCTCCCCTCTCTTCCCCCTCTCCTCCTCTCTTCCCCCTCTCCTCTCCTCTCCCTCCTCTCCTCTCCTCTCCTTCCCCCTCTCCTCTCTTCCCCCTCTCCTCTCCTCTCTTCCCCCTCTCCTCTCTTCCCACTCACCTCTCTTCCTTCTCTTTCTTCACCCTCTCTGTACAGACTGTGTCGTGTTGGTAACATCAGTTGAGACATTTGTAGACAGACAGGGGAAAGAGGGAGTAGAGGGAGGGTGAGGGGGTTAGGACGAGAGACTAGAGGGAGAGGAGGGTTAGGGACAAGGTAGAGATGAGAGGTGTTAGGACTGGAGTAGAGAGAGAGGGGGTTAGGACAAGGGTAGAGAGAGAGTGGTTAGGACAAGAGTAGAGAGAGGGGTTAGGACATCAAGGGTAAGAGAGAGAGGGGGTTAGGACAAGAGTAGAGAGGGAGTGGGTTAGGACAAGGGTAGAGAGAGAGAGAGGGGGTTAGGACAAGAGTAGAGAGAGAGGGGTTAGGACAAGTAGTAGAGAGGTTAGAACAAGGGTAGAGAGAGAGGGGTTAGGACAAGAGTAGAGAGAGGGGTTAGGACAAGGGTAGAGAGAGAGGGTTAGGACAAGAGTAGAGGAAAGCGAGGGGTTAGGACAAGGGTAGAAAGAGAGGAGGTTAGGACAAGGGTAGAGAGAGAGGAGTTAGGACAAGAGTAGAGAGAGAGGGGTTAGGACAAGGGTAGAGAGAGTGGTTAGGACAAGAGTAGAGAGAGTGGGGTTAGGACAAGGGTAGAGAGAGAGGGGTTGGGACAAGAGTAGAGAGAGGAGGGGTTAGGACAAGGGTTAGAGAGAGAGGGGTCAGTACAAGGGGTAGAGAGAGAGGGGGTTAGGACAAGGGTAGAGAGAGAGGGGTTAGGACAAGAGTAGAGAGAGAGGGTTAGGACAAGGTTGAGAGAGAGGGGTTAGGACAAGAGTAAAGGGGTATGGGGAGAGAGGGAAGGGGTAGGGAGAGAGAGAGGAAGGGGTAGGGGAGAGAGGGAAGGAGGAAGGGGATAGAGGGGAAGGAGTAGGGGGGAGAGGGAAGGAGATAGAGGGAGAGGGGAAGGAGTAGGGAGGAGAGGGAAGGGATAGGGGAGATAGGGAAGGATGTAGGGAGAGGGGGGAATGGTGTTGAAAGGTGTGACCCTCATCCTCAGGGTCACTCTCTCGTTTCTCTCTCTCTCGTTCCCTCTCTCTTGTTCCCTCTCGCTTGTTCCCTCTCTCACCTTCCCTCTCTCCTTCCTCTCTCCTCCTTCCCTCTCTCTCTCCTTCCCTCTCTCCTTCCCTCTCTCCTTTCCTCTCTCTCTCCTTCCCTCTCTCTCCTTCCCTCTCTCTCCTTCCCTCTATTTCCCTCTCTCGTTCCCTCTCTCTCGTTCCCTCGTTTGGTTCCTGCGAGTGTTTTTGTTTCTAATTTGTTGTGCTCTTTTACTATTTTCCTTCTCTCTCTGCTCTCCTCTCCTTCTACCTGCTCTTTGTTTATAGTCTCGATTACATCTCTTGAAAGATGGCCGTTGTGTGTGTCGTGTTCAGAGATTGTTTGTGTCATGGCAGCTCTGTCCTTCACCCTCGGTCCACTGGCGCAGAGGCATACAGAAGACGGTTTATTCCGGATGTTAACAGGTTTCAGATTCCGTGTTCTTGGATAGATAGAAATCACATTCTAATCCTCTTATTCAATATACTGTAAACATTTCAACAATAGAGAACTTTCTAAATATTTCAGAGAGAGAGAGCAGGTCCTCCCACTAAACCAGAGGAAGTCCTCCCACTAAACCAGAGGAAGTCCTCCCACTAAACCAGAGGAAGTCCTCCCACTAAACCAGAGGAAGTCCTCCCACTAAACCAGAGGAAGTCCTCCCACTAAACCAGAGGAAGTCCTCCCACTAAACCAGAGGAAGTCCTCCCACTAAACCAGAGGAAGTCCTCCCACTAAACCAGAGGAAGTCCTCCCACTAAACCAGAGGAAGTCCTCCCACTAAACCAGAGGAGGAAGTCCTCCCACTAAACCAGAGGAAGTCCTCCCACTAAACCAGAGGAAGTCCTCCCACTAAACCAGAGGAAGTGCTCCCACTAAACCAGAGGAAGTCCTCCCACTAAACCAGAGGAGAGTCCTCCCACTAAACCAGAGGAGGAAGTCCTCCCACTAAACCAGAGGAAGTCCTCCCACTAAACCAGAGGAGGAAGTCCTCCCACTAAACCAGAGGAAGTCCTCCCACTAAACCAGAGAAGGAAGTCCACCCACTAAACCAGAGGAAGTCCTCCCACTAAACCAGAGAAGGAAGTCCTCCCACTAAACCAGAGGAAGTCCTCCCACTAAACCAGAGGAGGAAGTCCTCCCACTAAACCAGAGGAGGAAGTCCTCCCACTAAACCAGAGGAGGAAGACCTCCCACTAAACCAGAGGATGAAGTCCTCCCACTAAACCAGAGGAAGTCCTCCCACTAAACCAGAGGAAGTCCTCCCACTAAACCAGAGGAAGTCCTCCCACTAAACCAGAGGAAGTCCTCCCACTAAACCAGAGGAAGTCCTCCCACTAAACCAGAGGAAGTCCTCCCACTAAACCAGAAGAAGTCCTCCCACTAAACCAGAGGAAGTCCTCCCACTAAACCAGAGGAAGTCCTCCCACTAAACCAGAGAAGGAAGTCCTCCCACTAAACCAGAGGAAGTCCTCCCACTAAACCAGAGGAAGTCCTCCCACTAAACCAGAGACGGAAGTCCTCCCACTAAACCAGAGAAGGAAGTCCGCCCACTAAATCAGAGGAAGTCCTCCCACTAAACTAGAGGAAGTCCTCCCACTAAATCAGAGGAAGTCCTCCCACTAAACTAGAGGAAGTCCTCCCACTAAACCAGAGGAAGTCCTCCCACTAAACCAGAGGAAGTCCTCCCACTAAACCAGAGGAAGTCCTCCCACTAAACCAGAGGAAGTCCTCCCACTAAACCAGAGGAAGTCCTCCCACTAAACCATAGGAAGTCCTCCCACTAAACCAGAGGAAGTCCTCCCACTAAACCAGAGGAAGTCCTCCCACTAAACCAGAGGAAGTCCTCCCACTAAACCAGAGGAAGTCCTCCCACTAAACCAGAGGAAGTCCTCCCACTAAACCAGAGGAAGTCCTCCCACTAAACCAGAGGAAGTCCTCCCACTAAACCAGAGGAAGTCCTCCCACTAAACCAGAGGAAGTCCTCCCACTAAACCAGAGGAAGTCCTCCCACTAAACCAGAGGAAGTCCTCCCACTAAACCAGAGGAAGTCCTCCCACTAAACCAGAGGAAGTCCTCCCACTAAACCAGAGGAAGTCCTCCCACTAAACACAGAGGAAGTCCTCCCACTAAACCAGAGGAATTCCTCCCACTAAACCAGAGGAAGTCCTCCCACTAAACCAGAGGAAGTCCTCCCACTAAACCAGAGGAAGTCCTCCCACTAAACCAGAGGAAGTCCTCCCACCAAACCAGAGGAAGTCCTCCCACTAAACCAGAGGAAGTCCTCCCACTAAACTAGAGGAAGTCCTCCCACTAAACCAGAGGAAGTCCTCCCACTAAACCAGAGGAAGTCCTCCCACTAAACCAGAGGAAGTCCTCCCACTAAACTAGAGGAAGTCCTCCCACTAAACCAGAGGAAGTCCTCCCACTAAACCAGAGGAAGTCCTCCCACTAAACCAGAGGAAGTCCTCCCACTAAACCAGAGGAATTCCTCCCACTAAACCAGAGGAAGTCCTCCCACTAAACCAGAGGAAGTCCTCCCACTAAACCAGAGGAAGTCCTCCCACTAAACCAGAGGAAGTCCTCCCACTAAACCAGAGGAAGACCTCCCACAAAACCAGAGGAAGTCCTCCCACTAAACCAGAGGAAGACCTCCCACTAAACCAGAGGAAGTCCTCCCACTAAACCAGAGGAAGTCCTCCCACTAAACCAGAGGAAGTCCTCCCACTAAACCAGAGGAGGAAGTCCTCCCACTAAACCAGAGGAAGTCCTCCCACTAAACCAGAGGAAGTCCTCCCACTAAACCAGAGGAAGTGCTCCCACTAAACCAGAGGAAGTCCTCCCACTAAACCAGAGGAAGTCCTCCCACTAAACCAGAGGAGGAAGTCCTCCCACTAAACCAGAGGAAGTCCTCCCACTAAACCAGAGGAGGAAGTCCTCCCACTAAACCAGAGGAAGTCCTCCCACTAAACCAGAGGAAGTCCTCCCACTAAACCAGAGGAAGTCCTCCCACTAAACCAGAGGAAGTCCTCCCACTAAACCAGAGGAAGTCCTCCCACTAAACCAGAGGGAAGTCCTCCCACTAAACCAGAGGAAGTCCTCCCACTAAACCAGAGGAAGTCCTCCCACTAAACCAGAGGAAGTCCACCCACTAAACCAGAGGAAGTCCTCCCACTAAACCAGAGAAGGAAGTCCTCCCACTAAACCAGAGGAAGTCCTCCCACTAAACCAGAGGAGGAAGTCCTCCCACTAAACCAGAGAGGAAGTCCTCCCACTAAACCAGAGGAGAAGACCTCCCACTAAACCAGAGGAGAAGTCCTCCCACTAAACCAGAGGAGGAAGACCTCCCACTAAACCAGAGGAGGAAGACCTCCCACTAAACCAGAGGAGGAAGTCCTCCCACTAAACCAGAGGAGGAAGTCCTCCCACTAAACCAGAGGAGGAAGTCCTCCCACTAAACCAGAGGAGGAAGACCTCCCACTAAACCAGAGGATGAAGTCCTCCCACTAAACCAGAGGAAGTCCTCCCACTAAACCAGAGGAAGTCCTCTCACTAAACCAGATGAAGTCCTCCCACTAAACTAGAGGAAGTCCTCCCACTAAACCAGAGGAAGTCCTCCCACTAAACCAGAGGAAGTCCTCCCACTAAACCAGAGGAAGTCCTCCCACTAAACCAGAGGAAGTCCTCCCACTAAACCAGAGGAAGTCCTCCCACTAAACCAGAGGAAGTCCTCCCACTAAACCAGAGGAAGTCCTCCCACTAAACCAGAGGAAGTCCTCCCACTAAACCAGAGGAAGTCCTCCCACTAAACCAGAGACGGAAGTCCTCCCACTAAACCAGAGAGGAAGTCCGCCCACTAAATCAGAGGAAGTCCTCCCACTAAACTAGAGGAAGTCCTCCCACTAAATCAGAGGAAGTCCTCCCACTAAACTAGAGGAAGTCCTCCCACTAAACCAGAGGAAGTCCTCCCACTAAACCAGAGGAAGTCCTCCCACTAAACCAGAGGAAGTCCTCCCACTAAACCAGAGGAAGTCCTCCCACTAAACCAGAGGAAGTCTCCCACCCAGAGAGTCTCCCACTAAACCAGAGGAATTCCTCCCACTAAACCAGAGGAAGTCCTCCCACTAAACCAGAGGAAGTCCTCCCACTAAACCAGAGCGAAGTCCTCCCACTAAACCAGAGGAATTCCTCCCACTAAACCAGAGGAAGTCCTCCCACTAAACCAGAGGAAGTCCTCCCACTAAACTAGAGGAAGTCCTCCCACTAAACCAGAGGAAGTCCTCCCACTAAACAAGAGGAAGTCCTCCCACTAAACCAGAGGAAGTCCTCCCACTAAACTAGAGGAAGTCCTCCCACTAAACCAGAGGAAGTCCTCCCACTAAACCAGAGGAAGTCCTCCCACTAAACCAGAGGAAGTCCTCCCACTAAACCAGAGGAAGTCCTCCCACTAAACCAGAGGAAGTCCTCCCACTAAACCAGAGGAAGTCCTCCCACTAAACTAGAGGAAGTCCTCCCACTAAACCAGAGGAATTCCTCCCACTAAACCAGATGAAATCCTCCCACTAAACCAGAGGAAGTCCTCCCACTAAACCAGAGGAATTCCTCCCACTAAACTCAGAGGAAGTCCTCCCACTAAACCAGAGGAAGTCCTCCCACTAAACCAGAGGAAGTCCTCCCACTAAACCAGAGGAAGTCCTCCCACCAAACCAGAGGAAGTCCTCCCACTAAACCAGAGGAAGACCTCCCACTAAACTAGAGGAAGTCCTCCCACTAAACCAGAGGAAGTCCTCCCACTAAACCAGAGGAAGTCCTCCCACTAAACCAGAGGAAGTCCTCCCACTAAACCAGAGGAAGTCCTCCCACCAAACCAGAGGAAGTCCTCCCACTAAACCAGAGGAAGTCCTCCCACTAAACCAGAGGAAGTCCTCCCACTAAACCAGAGGAAGTCCTCCCACTAAACCAGAGGAAGTCCTCCCACTAAACCAGAGGAAGTCCTCCCACTAAACCAGAGGAAGTCCTCCCACTAAACCAGAGGAAGTCCTCCCACTAAACCAGAGGAAGTCCTCCCACTAAACCAGAGGAAGTCCTCCCACTAAACCAGAGGAAGTCCTCCCACTAAACCAGAGGAAGTCCTCCCACTAAACCAGAGGAAGTCCTCCCACTAAACCAGAGGAAGTCTCCCACTAAACCAGAGGAAGTCCTCCCACTAAACCAGAGGAAGTCCTCCCACTAAACCAGAGGAAGTCCTCCCACTAAACCAGAGGAAGTCCTCCCACTAAACCAGAGGAAGTCCTCCCACTAAACCAGAGGAAGTCCTCCCACTAAACCAGAGGAGGAAGTCCTCCCACTAAACCAGAGGAAGTCCTCCCACTAAACCAGAGGAAGTCCTCCCACTAAACCAGAGGAAGTCCTCCCACTAAACCAGAGGAAGTCCTCCCACTAAACCAGAGGAAGTCCTCCCACTAAACCAGAGGAAGTCCTCCCACTAAACCAGAGGAAGTCCTCCCACTAAACCAGAGGAAGTCCTCCCACTAAACCAGAGGAAGTCCTCCCACTAAACCAGAGGAAGTCCTCCCACTAAACCAGAGGAAGTCCTCCCACTAAACCAGAGGAAGTCCTCCCACTAAACCAGAGGAGGAAGTCCTCCCACTAAACCAGAGGAAGTCCTCCCACTAAACCAGAGGAGGAAGTCCTCCCACTAAACCAGAGGAAGTCCTCCCACTAAACCAGAGGAGGAAGTCCTCCCACTAAACCAGAGGAAGTCCTCCCACTAAACCAGAGGAAGTCCTCCCACTAAACCAGAGGAAGTCCTCCCACTAAACCAGAGGAAGTCCTCCCACTAAACCAGAGGGAAGTCCTCCCACTAAACCAGAGGAGAAGTCCTCCCACTAAACCAGAGGAAGTCCTCCCACTAAACCAGAGGAAGTCCTCCCACTAAACCAGAGAAGGAAGTCCTCCCACTAAACCAGAGGAAGTCCTCCCACTAAACCAGAGGAAGTCCTCCCACTAAACCAGAGGAGGAAGTCCTCCCACTAAACCAGAGGAAGTCCTCCCACTAAACCAGAGGAGGAAGTCCTCCCACTAAACCAGAGGAAGTCCTCCCACTAAACCAGAGAAGGAAGTCCTCCCACTAAACCAGAGGAAGTCCTCCCACTAAACCAGAGGAAGTCCTCCCACTAAACCAGAGGAAGTCCTCCCACTAAACCAGAGGAAGTCCTCCCACTAAACCAGAGGAGGAAGTCCTCCCACTAAACCAGAGGAGGAAGTCCTCCCACTAAACCAGAGGAGGAAGTCCTCCCACTAAACCAACGGAGGAAGTCCTCCCACTAAACCAGATGAAGTCCTCCCACTAAACCAGAGGAAGTCCTCCCACTAAACCAGAGGAAGTCCTCCCACTAAACCAGATGAAGTCCTCCCACTAAACCAGAGGAAGTCCTCCCACTAAACCAGAAGAAGTCCTCCCACTAAACCAGAGGAAGTCCTCCCACTAAACCAGAGGAAGTCCTCCCACTAAACCAGAGGACATTTGGTTTCATCCAGACCATTCTGAACACAGTGTAGAATCTCATTCTGTGATTTGATACCTGTCGGATGGATGACTTGGTATATGTGTGTAAGACAGTATAATTAACCAATGAGCTGAGCGGTGAAGGGTTCTTGGTGTAGTTGTCCTTAGGTCTGAGGGGAACAAACAGGCACACTCTGGGGTCATGTAGGGTCAACACTGTTGTTTACCTTGATCACACACACAACACACACACACACATTGTAGTGTGTGTAGAGGAGAACAAAGGCATATTGTTCTTCACAATTACTGTAATATGATGGGGGAAGGGGAAGGCATGGGGGAGGAGAGATGGTGGAGAAGAGGAGGAGAGAGGGAGACGGTGGAGAGGAGAGAGATGGGGGAGAGCAGAGAGACGGTGGAGAGGAGAGAGATGGGGGAGAGCAGAGAGACGGGGAGAGGAGAGAGACGGGGGAGAGGTGAGAGATGGGGAGAGAGGTGAGAGACGGGGGAGAGAGGAGAGACGGGGGAGATGTGAGACGGGGGAGAGGAGAGAGACGGGAGAGAAGAGAGAGACTGGGGAGAGAGAGAGAGACGGGGGAGAGAGTGAGCCGGGGGAGAGGAGAGACGGGGGAGAGGTGAGACGAGCGGGAGAGGAGAGAGACGGGGAGAGAGAGAGAGACTGGGGAGAGGAGAGAGACGGGGGAGAGGAGAGAGAGAGAGACGGGGAGAGGAGAGAGACGGGGGAGAGCAGAGAGACGTGGGAGAGGAGAGAGACGGGGGAGAGGAGAGAGACGGGGGAGAGGAGAGAGACGGGGGAGAGCAGAGAGACGGGGGAGAGGAGAAAACAAAACAGACTTTGTTGGAAATGAGATTCCAGGTCCCAAGTAAAAATAAATGAAGTGTGTTTGGACGGTAATCGTCTTCAATCCAAATGCAATGAGACCAAAATGCGTTTCAGTGTGTGTGTGTGTGTGTGTGTGTGTGTGTGTGTGTGCGGTGTCTGTGTGTGTGTGTGTGTGTGTGTGTTTGTGTTTCCTGGTGAACCGGTCCAAGCCAGCCCCCCACTAAGAGGTCTGGCAGTAGAGAACATTCCAGAATCTAGAAGGTCTGTTCATGACTGGGGTTCTCTGCATTCGGGCCTGTAGTCACTGACAATGTGTTACTGCTTTGGTGCTTGGAGTTGATGCCCTGAGGTGCATCTCGTCCTCCACCTCTAGTCCTCCACCTCTCGTCCTCCACCTCTCGTCCTCCACCTCTATGTCCTCCACCTCTCGTCCTCCACCTCTGCGTCTCTCCACCTCTCGTCCTCCACCTCTAGTCCTCCACCTCTAGTCCTCCACCTCTCGTCCTCCCACCTCTCGTCCTCCACCTCTCGTCCTTCACCTCTCGTCCTCCACCTCTCGTCCTCCACCTCTAGTCCTCCACCTCTAGTCCTCCACTCTCTAGTCCTCCACCTCTCGTCCTCCACCTCTGAGTCCTCCACCTCTAGTCCTCCACCTCTAGTCCTCCAGCTGGACTCTATCGTCCTTCTCCACCTCTCGCCCTCCACCACTCGTCCTCCACCTCTCGTCCTCCTCCTCTAGTCCTCCACCTCTAGTCCTCCAGCTGGACTCTATCGTCCTTCTCCACCTCTCGCCCTCCACCTCTCGTCCTCCACCTCTTATCCTCCACCTCTCGCCCTCCACTTCTCGTCCTTCACATCTAGTCCTCCACCTCTCGTCCTCCACCTCTCGTCCTCCACCTCTAGTCCTCCACCTCTAGTCCTCCAGCTGGACTCTATCGTCCTCTCCACCTCTCGCTCTCCACTCTCGTCCTCCACCTCTCGTCCTCCACCTCTAGTCCTCCACCTCTAGTCCTCCAGCTGGACTCTATCGTCCTTCTCCAGCTCGCCTCCACCTATCGTCCTCCAGCTCTAGTCCTCCACCTCCTACTCTCACCTCTCGACCCTCCCACCTCTAGTCCTCCACCTCGTCCCCCGCCTCTAGTCCTCCACCTCCCGTCTCACCCCCTGCATCCTCCACCTCTCGTCCTCCACCTCCCGTCCACCTCTCGTCCCTCCACCTCTGGCTAGCTCCTCCACCTCCAATCCCTCACTCTGTCCCACCACCTCTCTGCTCCTCCACCTCTCAGCTCCTCCACCCCTCAGTCTCCACCTCTCCCACTCTCTCCTCCTCCACTCTGCCCTCCACCTCTCAGCGTCCTCCACCTCTAGTCTCTCCACCTCTCATCACCTCCTCGTCCACCTCCTATCCTCACCTCTCGTCCTCCCTCTAGATCCTCCACTCTCTATCCTCCGTCCTCTCCATCTCTATTCTCCTCCAGTCCCTCCAGCTGGACTCGCTCCCATCCACCTCGCCTCCACTGCTCTCACCTGCCTCACCTCCTCAACATCTCTCTCAATCCTCCCACCTCTAGATCTCCACCTCTCAACCTCTCGTCCTCCATCTCTCTGTCCTCCACCTTCGTCCTCCACTCTCACGTCCTCCACCTCTCGCCTCCTCCACCTCCTCGTCTTCCACCTCTACTTGTTCTCCACCTCCCGCCCCTCCACCTCTCGCCCTCCACCTCTCGTCCTCCACCTCTGTCCTCCACCTCTCCGGGTTCCTAATCTCAACCCGGTTCCTCTCTAGGTTTCTAATCTCAACCTCGGCACAGCCAGGAGAGGACTGGCCACCCTTCATAGCCTGGTTCCTCTCTAGGTTTCTTCCTAGATTTTGGCCTTTCTAGGGAGTTTTTCCTAGCCATCGTGCTTCTACACCTGCATTGCTTGCTGTTTGCGGGTTTTAGGCTGGTTTTCTATACAGCACTTTGAGATATCAGCTGATGTACGAAGGGATATATAAATACATTTGATTTGATTTTGATTTGAGTCATTAAATCTCATTTTTCAAATTTCTTGTTAACAAACTATAGTTTTGGCAAGTCGGTTAGGACATATACTTTGACACAAGTAATTTTTCCAACAATTGTTTACAGACAGTTATTTCACTTCATAATTCACTGTATCACAATTCCAGTGGGTCAGAAGTTACATACACTGAGTTGACTAGGTTTTTAAACTGCTTGGAAAATTCCAGAAAATGATGTCATGGCTTTAGAAGCTTCTGATTTACATAATTTGAGTAATTTGGAGGTGTTCCTGTGGATGTAATTCAAGGTCTACCTTCAAACTCAGTGCCTCTTTGCTTGACATCATGGGAAAATCTAAAGTCTAAATCTAAGAAGCCAAGAAAATTTGTATACCTGTCTGGTTCATCCTTGGGAGCAATTTCCAAATGCCTGAAGGTTCCACATTCATCTGTACAAACAATAGTGCGCAAGTATAAACACCATGGGACCACTCAGCTGTCATACCGCTCAGGAAGGAGATGCATTCTCTCTCCTAGAGATGAGCGTGCTTTGGTGCGAAAACTGCAAATCAATCCCAGAACAATCAATCCCAGATCTACAGCAAAGGACCTTGTGAAGATGCTGGAGGAAACAGGTACAAAAGTATCTATATCTACATTAAAGTGAGTCCTATATCGACATAACCTGAAAGGCCGCTCAGCAAGGAAGAAGCTACTGCTCCAAAACTGCCATTAAAAAAGCCAGACTTCGGTTTGCAACTGCACATGGGGACAAAGATTGTACTTTTTGGAGAAATTTAGTCTGGTATGATGAAACTGTTTGGCCATAATTGCAAGCCGGAGAACACCATCCCAACTGTGAAGCACGGGGGTGGCAGCATCATGTTGTGGGGGTGCTTTTCTGCAGGAGGGACTGGTGCACTTTACAAAATATATGGCATCACGAGGATGGAAAATGACGTAGATATGATGCAACATCTCAAGACATCAGTTAATAAAGAGCGTGTGAATTCTTTCAGCTTTTTGTTAAAAATCGCGCAAAATTTCAACGTCCTGCTACTCATGCCAGGAATATAGTATATGCATATGATTAGTATGTGTGGATAGAAAACACTCTGAAGATTCTGAAACTGGTTAACAAAAGGCTAAGCTGTGTTTTGCAATATTGCACTTGTGATTTAATGAATATTCATATTTTTTAGTAATATTATTTGACAATTATCTCGCTTAAGGGATGGGTAGCGTCAAGAAGTTAAGGACCAACTTGCACATCATATATAAAATCTACTTTTTTGTATGATTTTGTTGATATATGTCTCTTGTAATTGTTACAACAATTTGTTTAATCATCAACATATTTTAAATTATATAAGTTATGCACTTAAGGTTTTGTCCCACAGCATGCACAAAGCCCTGTTACCAAAACGTATTTACCCTGGCAGGAAGAGAAAACATTGAGTCAAGTGTAACAATGTGTGCTGGGAGTCATGAATAATTTAAAGTAAATAAATTAAACATAATCCAAAACAAGAAACACGAACAACGCGCAGACAGGAAACTGAAACAGAAACAATGACTCCTGGGGACGGAACCGAAAGGGAGTGACATAAATAAAAGTCAGACTCCCTAAAATGTATCTGCAGACTCCCTAAAATGTATCAGCATATCGATTGCGCCACCAGGGCTGGCAAAACCTTGGATCACTGCTATTCTAACTTCCGCGACGCGTATAAGGCCCTGCCCCGCCCCCTTTCGGAAAAAGCTGACCACGACTCCATTTTGCTGATCCCTGCCTACAGACAGAAACTAAAACAAGAAGCCCCCACGCTGAGGTCTGTCCAACGCTGGTCCGACCAAGCTGATTCCACACTCCAAGACTGCTTCCACCACGTGGACTGGGATATGTTTCGTATTGCGTCAGGCAACAACATTGACGAATACGCTTGATTCGGTGTGCGAGTTCATTAGAACGTGCGTTGAAGATGTCGTTCCCATAGCAACAATTAAAACATTCCCTAACCAGAAACCGTGGATTGATGGCAGCATTCGCGTGAAACTGAAAGCGCGAACCACTGCTTTTAGTCAGAGCAAGGTGACTGGTAACATGACTGAATACAAACAGTGCAGCTATTCCCTCCGTAAGGCTATCAAACAAGCTAAGCGTCAGTATAGAGACAAAGTAGAATCTCAATTCAACGGCTCAGACACAAGAGGTATGTGGCAGGGTCTATGTGGCAGATGAAATCCAGCTCAGTCATGGACTCAGGATGTCTTGCTCCCAGGCAGACTAAATAACTTTTTGCCCACTTTTGAGGACAATACAGTGCCACTGACACGACCCACTCCAATTTGCTTACCAGCCCAAATAGGTCCACAGACTGACGCAATCTCAACCACCACTGCACACTGCCCTAACCCATCTGGACAAGAGGAATACCTATGTGAGAATGCTGTTCATCGACTACAGCTCGGCATTTAACACCATAGTACCCTCCAAGCTCAGTCATCAAGCTCGAGACACCTGGATCCCGACCCAGCCCTGTGCAACTGGGTACTGGACTTCCTGACGGGCCGCCCCAGGTGGTGAGGGTAGGCAACAACCTCTCCACCCCGCTGATCCTCAACACTCGGTGCCCCACAAGGGTGCGTTGCCTGAGCCCTCTCCCGTACTCCCTGCTTCACCCACGATCTGCGACAGCGACGCACGCTCCAACTCAATCATCAAGTTTGCGGACGACACAACAGTGGTAGGCTTGATTACCAACAAAGACGAGACGGCCTACAGGGAGGGAGGTGAGGGCCCTCGGAGTGTGGTGTCAGGACAATAACCTCAACACTCAACGTCAACAAAACTAAGGAGATGATTGTGGACTTCAGGAAACAGCAGAGGGAACACCCCCTATCCACATCGATGGAACAGTAGTGTAGAGGGTAGTAAGTTTAAGTTCCTCTGCATCACACATCACAGACAAACTAAATTGGTCCACTCACACAGACAGCATCGTGAAGAAGGCGCAGCAGCGCCTCTTCAACCTCAGGAGGCTGAAGAAATTCAGCTTGTCACCAAAAACACTCACAAACTTCTACAGATGCACAATCGAGAGCATCCTGGCGGGCTGTATCACCGCCTGGTACGGCAACTGCTCCGCCCACAACCGTAAGGCTCTCCAGAGGGTAGTGAGGTGCTGCACAACGTATCACCGGGGCAAACTACCTGCCCTCCAGGACACCTACACCACCCGATGTTACAGGAAGGCCATAAAGATCATCAAGGACAACACCCACCCGAGCCACTGCCTGTTCACCCCGCTATCATCCAGAAGGCGAGGTCAGTACAGGTGCATCAAAGCTGGGACCGAGAGACTGAAAAACAGCTTCTATCTCAAGGCCATCAGACTGTTAAACAGCAACCACTAACATCGAGTGGCTGCTGCCAGCACACTGACTCAATTCCAGCCACTTCAATAATGGGAATTGATGGGAAAGGATGTAAAATATATCACTAGCCACTTTAAACAATGCTACCTAATATAATGTTTACATACCCTACATTATTCATCTCATATGTATACGTATATACTGTACTCTATCATCTACTGCATCCTTATGTAATACATGTATCACTAGCCACTTTAACTATGCCACTTTGTTTACATACTCATCTCATATGTATATACTGTACTCGATACCATCTACTGTATCTTGCCTATGCTGCTCTGCACCATCACTCATTCATATCTTTATGTACATATTCTTTATCCCATTACACTGTGTATAAGATATTAGTTTTGGAATTGTTAGTTAGATTACTTGTTGGTTATTACTGCATTGTCGGAACTGGAAGCACAAGCATTTCGCTACACTCGCATTAACATCTGCTAACCATGTGTATGTGACAAATAAAATTGATTGATTTGATTTGATATAGGGAATGACCAAAGGGAGAGACATATATAGGGAAGGAACCAAGGAGAGACATATATAGGGAAGGAAACAAAAGGAGTGACATATGAGGAAAGACAAAGGGGAAGTGACATATGGGGAAGGAACAAAGGAGTGACATATATGGGGAAGGAACCAAGGGGGAGTGACATATATGAGAAGAACAAGGGAGTGACATATATGGGGAAGGAACCAAAGGGAGTGACTTTTATGTAAGGGAAGGAACCAAAGGGAGTGACATATATAGGGGAAGGAACCAAAGGGAGTGACATATAGGGAAGGAACCAAGGAGTGACATATATAGGGAAGGAACCAAGGGAGTGACATATATAGGGAAGGAACCAAAGGGAGTGACAGATATGGGAAGAACCAAAGGGAGTGGGTACATATAGGGAGAACCAAAGTGGCGTATATGGGGAAGGAACCAAGGGAGTGACATATATAGGGAAGGAACCAAAGGAGTGACATATAGGGAAGGAACCAAAGGGAGTGACATATATAGGGAAGAGACAAGGGTGACAATATAGGGAAGGAACCAAGGCATATTTATATGGGAAGGAACCAAAGGGAATGACATATATAGGGAAGGAACCAAGGAGTGACATATATAGGGAAGGAACCAAGGGAGTGACATATATAGGCAAGGAACCAAAGGGAGTGACATATGAGGGAAGGAACCAAGGGAGTGACATATATAGGGAAGGAACCAAAGGGAATGACATATATAGGGAAGGAACTAAAGGAGTGACATATATAGGGAAGGAACCAAAGGGAGTGACATATATAGGGAAGGAACCAAAGGGGAGTAGCATATATAGGGAAGGAACCAAAGGGAGTGACATATATAGGGAAGGAACCAAAGGGGAGTGACATATATAGGGAAGGAACCAAAGGGAGTGACATATATAGGGAAGGAAACAAAGGGAGTGACATATAGGGAAGGAACCAAAGGGAGTGACATATATAG
>NW_027013193.1:2500-16895 GCF_036934945.1 Oncorhynchus masou masou | reverse complement strand
TGGTTATAAAGCCCCACTGGGAGGCTCTTACCTCAGGGCCTGGATGGTTATAAAGCCCCACTGGGAGGCTCTTACCTCAGGGCCTGGATGGTTATAAAGCCCCACTGGGAGGCTCTTACCTCAGGGCCTGGATGGTTATAAAGCCCCACTGGGAGGCTCTTACCTCAGGGCCTGGATGGGTATAAAGCTCCACTGGGAGGCTCTTACCTCATGCCTGGATGGTTATAAAGCCCCACTGGGAGGCTCTTACCTCAGGGCCTGGATGGTTATAAAGCCCCACTGGGAGGCTCTTACCTCAGGGCCTGGATGGTTATAAAGCCCCACTGGGAGGCTCTTACCTCAGGGCCTGGATGGTTATAAAGCCCCACTGGGAGGCTCTTTCCTCAAGGCCTGGATGGTTATAAAGCCCCACTGGGAGGCTCTTACCCTCAGGGCCTGGATGGTTATAAAGCCCCACTGGGAGGCTCTTACCTCAGGGCCTGGATGGTTATAAAGCCCCACTGGGAGGCTCTTACCTCAGGGCCTGGATGGTTATAAAGCCCCACTGGGAGGCTCTTACCTCAGGGCCTGGATGGTTATAAAGCCCCACTGGGAGGCTCTTACCTCAAGGCCTGGATGGTTATAAAGCCCCACTGGGAGGCTCTTACCTCAGGGCCTGGATGGTTATAAAGCCCCACTGGGAGGCTCTTACCTCAGGGCCTGGATGGTTATAAAGCCCCACTGGGAGGCTCTTACCTCAAGGCCTGGACCAGGTTCAAGTCGGTAAATTCATGGAGCTCCACAAAGTCATGGAGGACCTGGAGGTTGAACTCATCTCTGTAGGGAAAATAATAGAATTTGTTTAGTAACGATTTTCTGAAATCATTGTTCAATTATTTGAGTGTAGAGACAAAGACACAAAAAATGACAAACAGACAGACATTTAGACACACAGCCAGACACACAAATGCTCGTACACACACACACGTATGTATATGCTCACACAATCAATAAAAACTGGGGGAGGGACACACACACACACACGGTGACACCTCTAGCATGACATCACTCTTCTTGACATCTGTGGCCTTTGGAGTTAGTGATACTCCCCTGAGATAGACAGGAGGCCTCCCAGGACCTATCCCTGACAGGGTCAAAACCAGCTCTGCCCTGGGGGATTCCTGACCAATCAGGGAGAGCACACACACAGTCTGCCCCTCCCCCACTGGAATCAGAAATCTCTTTATACCAATTGGACAGAGCAGAGCATCCATGACGATATCTGGGTGGTGTTCAAGACCTAATAAACACAACTCAGCTCTTCATTTCCTGGTCTGGCTTGTCAACTAGCCGACCACACCCAGGCTGTAGCACTATAAGTTAGGCAATGCACCCAGGGTAATAAAGCACACAAAAGCGCACCGTTGGGGGAAGGGGCGTCGGGGGGGAAGGGCCGTCGGAGGGGGGGAAAGGGCCGTCGGGGGGAAGGGCTGTCGGGGGGGGAAGGGGCCGTCGGGGGGGAAAGGGCCGTTGGGGGAAAAGGGCCGTTGGGGGAAAAGGGCCGTCGGGGGGAAAAGGGCCGTTGGGGGGAAAGGGGATGTGCCTTACCTGACAGAGGAAAGTATGTGATCTGGAAATGGGACATATTTTGACAGGAAAGAAGTGACGTCCTTCTGAACCACACACACACAGAAACACAAAAATGACAAACACACCCCCCCCTCACACAACCACATAAAGAGACGTAGCATGCATCTTGCCCCCACTGACCTCTCCCCAAGGTAGTCTCCGATGGCGGTCTTGTTTAGCCCCTCCCCCTTGTACAGGAACTGGGCGATGTCAGAGCTGGTGTGCTTAAGCAGGTCGTTCTCAATCAGGAACTTAATCCCCTGAGAAAATACAACATATATCCCGTGTCAGACCCTCGTTACAACGGGGGTGTTCCAGGTCGTATTGTTTGTAGCCGTGCGGCACATATCAAAAGATTGAAATCATATTTTAGCTAAATCGGGGGTGATCCCAACCGAGACTCAAACACGGGTACGATCCATACCATAATGTCAAGAGGATGGAACCTCCTGATTGATGAGGTTGCTAGGCGTTTGGTTGAGGTCACTACAATTGTTATTGTGGTTACTGAAACGTCAAACACTTCTCCACACATTGTCAGATCTGACAGTTGGCTCAGTGGTAATGCAAAAAACCCACAACCTGGAACAGCACAACTATATCAAACCCACAGGACACATTCAGAATGTCTATTTCCCTACAATTCAACTCTGAACCTGGAAGCCAGTTGCATTGCCTTGTTTCCCTCTAACCAGGGACTGATTTAGACCTGGGACACCAGGTGGGTGGAATAATGATCAGTTAGAACAGAACCAGCAGGATCCGGACCTCGTAGGGTCAGATGTGAATAACCCTGGGCTGGGATTCACAAACGCATCGTAGCACTAAGATCATCTTTCGTGCATTTAGTTTCAATAGAATGAAGAGGATGTTGGTGCTGCGATGCTTTTGGGTAACCAGCCCTGGTCTATTTGATACTCACCTTTTTAGGGTCCATGTTGAATTTCTTTCGGCCCATGGCCACTTGTTTGTTCCTCTGCATGTTTTTCCTGCAACATTAAATCAAATAGAATCTAATGAAATTGTATTTGTCACATACACGGAACCAACAACGCAAAGTAAGAAAATATGTGCTAAATAAACTAAAGTAAAAGAAAAAAGTAACACAACAAATAACAATAAGGAGGCTATATACAGGGGGTACCGGTACTGAGTCAATGTGAGGGGGTACCGGTACTGAGTCAATGTGAGGGGGTACCGGTACTGAGTCAATGTGAGGGGGTACCGGTACTGAGTCAATGTGAGGGGGTACCGGTACTGAGTCAAAGTGAGGGGTACCGGTACTGAGTCAAAGTGAGGGGTACCGGTACTGAGTCAATGTGAGGGGGTACTGAGTCAATGTGAGGGGGTACCGGTACTGAGTCAATGTGAGGGTACCGGTACTGAGTCAATGTGAGGGTACCGGTACTGAGTCAATGTGAGGGGGTACCGGTACTGAGTCAATGTGAGGGGGTACAGAGTCAATGTGAGGGGTACAGAGTCAATGTGAGGGGGTACCGAGTCAATGTGAGGGGGTACTGAGTCAATGTGAGGGGGTACCGGTACTGAGTCAATGTGAGGGGGTACTGAGTCAATCTGAGGGGGTACTGAGTCAATGTGAGGGGGTACTGAGTCAATGTGAGGGGTACCGAGTCAATGTGAGGGGGTACCGGTACTGAGTCAATGTGAGGGGTACCGGTACTGAGTCAATGTGAGGGGGGTACTGAGTCAATGTGAGGGGGTACTGAGTCAATGTGAGGGGGTACTGAGTCAATGTGAGGGGGTACTGAGTCAATGTGAGGGGGTACTGAGTCAATGTGAGGGGGTACTGAGTCAATGTGAGGGGGGTACTGGTACTGAGTCAATGTGAGGGGGTACCGGTACTGAGTCAATGTGAGGGGGTACCGGTACTGAGTCAATGTGAGGGGGTACTGAGTCAATGTGAGGGGGTACTGAGTCAAAGTGAGGGGTACTGAGTCAAAGTGAGGGGGTACTGAGTCAAAGTGAGGGGGTACTGAGTCAAAGTGAGGGGTACCGGTACTGAGTCAAAGTGAGGGGTACCGGTACTGAGTCAAAGTGCGGGGTACCGGTACTGAGTCAAAGTGAGGGGTACCGGTACTGAGTCAATGTGAGGGGTACCGGTACTGAGTCAAAGTGAGGGGTACCGGTACTGAGTCAAAGTGAGGGGTACCGGTACTGAGTCAATGTGAGGGGTACCGGTACTGAGTCAATAGTGAGGGGTACATGTACTGAGTCAATGTGAGGGTACCGGTACTGAGTCAAAGTGAGGGGGTACCGGTACTGAGTCAATGATGAGGGGTACAGGTGCTGAGTCAATGTGAGGGGGTACCGGTAGTGAGTCAATGTGAGGGGTACCGGTATTGAGTCAATGTGAGGGGTACCGGTACTGAGTCAATGTGAGGGGTACATGTACTGAGTCAATGTGAGGGGGTACAGGTACTGAGTCAATGTGAGGGGTACATGTACTGAGTCAATATGAGGGGGTACAGGTACTGAGTCAATGTGAGGGGGTACCGGTACAGAATCAATGTGAGGGGTACATGTACTGAGTCAATATGAATGGGTACTGAGTCAATGTGAGGGGTACCGGTACTGAGTCAATGTGAGGGGGTACCGGTATTGAGTCAATGTGAGGGGGTACAGGTACTGAGTCAATGTGAGGGTACCGGTACTGAGTCAATGTGAGGGTACATGTACTGAGTCAATGTGAGGGGTACCGGTACTGAGTCAATGTGAGGGGGTACTGAGTCAATGTGAGGGGTACTGAGTCAATGTGAGGGGGTACTGAGTCAATGAGAGGGGGTACCGGTACTGAGTCAATGTGAGGGGTACCGGTACTGAGTCAATGTGAGGGGGTACTGAGTCAATGTGAGGGGGTACTGAGTCAATGTGAGGGGTACCGGTACTGAGGGGGGTACCGGTACTGAGTCAATGTGAGTCAATGTGAGGGGTACATGTACTGAGTCATTGTGAGGGGGTACCGGTACTGAGTCAATATGAGGGGTACCGGGTACTGAGTCAATGTGAGGGGGCAAGCATGTACTGAGTCAATGTGAGGGGTACATGTACTGAGTCTGAGGGGTCATGTACTGAGTCAATGTGAGGGGGTACCGGTACTGAGTCAATGTGAGGGGGTACTGGTACTGAGTCAATATGAGGGGGTACAGGTCTGGCCCAGGTAATTCAGGTAATATGTACATGTAGGTAGGGGTAAAGTGACTATGCATAGATAATAAACAGAGAGTAGCAGTAGTGTAAAAAGGGGTCAATGCAAACAGTCCAGGGATCCATTTGAATAATAAGTGAAATTAATTAGAGATTATTATTGTATCCCCCATCTGTGATGCTGTCAGGGCTGGTTTCCTGATACAGATTACATTGGAGCAGTTCTTAACTGCCAAGGTGATGACAAAATGTTCAATTCATGAAAGTATTATTGCACTACAAAACACTTTCAGAGGAGATCTTCCATGCTTTTCAGTCCAGCGCCAGACTTAACCAGGGTCTGGGAAACGTCCCATGAATAAGTGTTTGTGTGATGCCAGCGTAAATATTGTCATTTGTCTTTTCATTTCAAATCACACATTGATCTCCATGATCTATTTACTCATCTCTACATTGGGTCAATATTATGTGTTCATTACTTATTAGTTCAAATAATACTTTCATGAATTAAACATGTTGTCATCACCTTGGCAGTTAGAACTGCTCCAATGGGCCACTGATGACAACATTCAAGATGAAATGGTGATCAACGATAAGCACTCTTCACTATCACCATGCTTATGTCACCTTAACCTGGCTAGCCAAAGGTCACCAGACTTCCTCTTTGATGACTTCTTTCCCCAGCATTCCCTTTGGCTATTGTCATTGGGAACTACAGTACTCCCCCAGTCAGTTATAACAGATGACCACTATTGAACAACGGCCCATTTCCAACGCTACAGGAGTTGGTTAGTCACATAAACAAAAACAACAGTTTCACCACCGGATTGTCTTTGACACATGGCTGTAACACTCAGATGACTCAGAAAGCAGCTCTTTATACAACTTAGTAAATGGCCAGAGCAACAAAAGTGTATGTCGGAAAAAGAAGTGGGTGGTGGAATGGGATCCCCTCAACTTGAGTACCCCACGGCCCACACTCCAAAGTACCCTCTTCACTTCTTCCTCCCTAGGGACCCTTCACTGTCTTGCCTCTACCCAAACACCTCTGCATTATTGAATAGCCCCCCTCCATCACGGTGGGCGTGGCTGATCAAACATTTAAAAGCACTAGTCAGTGTGTGTATGTGGCGGTGTGATGTGTGAGCACATGCCTGTGCGTGCGTGGTGTTTTGGGGAGGGGAAGAGGGTTGGTACCATCTGGACAGTAAGGTATAAATATTTAACAACAGTCATTTGCTAAGTTAATGGAATACAAACAAAGAAGCAATTTGGACTGTCGGAGATAGAGATGAAGGAACCCTGAAGAACCTAAGGAAAACCCGGAAGAACCCTAAAAACACAAGAAATCCCTTCCTGAAGAACCACAAGGAACCCTGAAGAACCTTAAGGAACCCTAAGGAAACCTGATTCCATACTGTTACACACTCACCTCTCCTCTGTGGAACCCAGGTTCTCGATCTCACTGGTGACTTCTGCTATCTCATTCTTCAGACGCTGGAAATTAGAGAGAGGGGGGGTTAGGACCAAACACACAGAGCATTACGCTCAGTCTGCTGTCCCAGAACAGATTGTGAGGTTCCAGAACATTCTATTTCTCCTCCAGACCCGTCAGTGCCCAGTCTGTGCCCACTGCTGCCACCATGCAGTCTCCACATAACCCCTAACCAATACTGACACTAACCACTCCAATCTAATATCAACCGGATGTGTGCGTGCCCTGCAGCAGGTCTCTTTCTCCCAAACACTTTCTTCTTTACAAACCACATTAAAGGGAGGAACATTGGTGAATGACCTCCATACACATGGAGTACAGAGCAGGACATTTGATTATTTTGGGGTTATGTTTGGGAGATTAATGGAGATAATGCAGATTCTGCCTTTTCTGGACAGCTCTGTGAGAGCCCAGTTCAGGGAGGTGGGATGGTGACGGGCAGACTGGCCAGTCACCCAGTCCCACTCTGGCCATGGGAGTGGGACTGGAGGGGGACTACATCATGATGGCATGGGAGTTCCCAGCTAATAAGAGAAGTGTGAGATCTCTCGCCACTCCTGCGTTATCATCATAGCCAGCCAGACCAGGATGCTAGTGTCACATGGACCATGTTACCTGAGAATGACGGGGTCACGGACACCCACAGGAGGTCACCAGACACACCACAGAGGTCTGGAGCCACACCACAGAGGTCACCAGACCTACAGAGGTCACCAGTGCTTTGCGCTCTTGGTAAGACTAGCCTGGATAAATAAAGAGTAAATGAAGAGATAAGTACCATGGAGAGGCAACGTTAACATGTAGTGTAAGAATACATGTATTAATTCACCTCCTGCCTTGATGTGAGCTACTGACTGACACAGTAGATGAAGGGTGGATGAAGGACTCTGCATGTCTCATGAGACAGCTGTGTAACTTTGCATTCTGGCTGGGTGTGTGAGGAGTGACACCAAATGGGCGTCTAGTCATTTTACAGCTCTTGTCACTCGCCAAGACCTGGGTTCAAATAGTATTTGTCTTTCAAATTCCTTGCTCAATCAAACACTCCTAGTATTTGACAGAAAACAAATCCTATTTGACCCAGGTCCCTTGGACCCTATTTATCTACTGTTAGTCCCCCTACTGCTCACACTCCCAGTCAACCACTAACGCAGTCCACATACAACTAGCTAGGGCTTCATCTCAACATAGTCAGGTTACTGAAGGGTGTCCTGCACTTTGTGGGGGAAGGGCCACATTCTTCATGGGCCATAATATCTGGAGGATATATGCAGTCTTTGCAGTGAGGGGCATCTGGAGGCAGTCTCTATGCAGTGAGGGGCATCTGGAGGATATATGCAGTCTCTTTGAGATATAGTAGCCTCTATAGAGGGTATCTGGAGGATATGCAGTCTCTTTGCAGTGAGGGGCATCTGGAGGATATATGCAGTCTCTATGCAGTGAGGCATCTAACTGGCTATGCAGTGAGGGTATCTGGAGGATATATGCAGTCTCTTTGCAGTGAGGGGTATCTGGAGGATATAGCAGTCTCTATGCAGTGAGGGGTATCTGAGGATATATGCAGTCTCTTTGCAGGAGGGGCCTGCTGGGTGAAGTCAATATTTCATCCAAAAGCAGAGGAGAGGACAGAGAGCCTGCAGAGGGCCTGTTGGGTCAACGCCTCCCTCTACACCCCCAAGACCTCCCCTACACCCCAAAGACCTCCTCCCTACACCCCCAAGACCTCCCCCTACACCCCAAGACCCCCCTACACCCCAAGACCCCCCCCTACACCCCAAGACCCCCCCCTACACCCCAAGACCTCCCACCACACCCCAAGACCTCCCACTACACCCCAAGACATCCCCTACACCCCCAGACCTCCACACTTCCACCCCTCTAAAGCAGGGGCTGTAGTTCAGCAGGGCACAACATTGTGGAACGCTCAGATGTATTAGATCCGTGCCTCTCTGACTAGAGAAAGTGGTATGTTTCTCGTGACATGGCTGGAGCACTGGGGGTGATGATTTAACAGGAGTTTGGAAAGGAGAGACAAATCCTACCAATGGACTTCTACTGACTTTACACAACTAAGGATCCGTGTATGTCTGGAACACATTATGATACTGGGAGATGCGGATACTGATGTAACCCCCAATACAACTTAACACACCTCCTCCTCCTCTACACACACACACACCTCCTCCCTCCCCACACACACCTCTCTCCTCCTCCCCACACACACACCTCTCTCCTCCTCCCCACACACACCTCTCTCCTCCTCCCACACACACTCCTCCTCCCCTCCTCCCCACACACACACCTCTCCTCCTCCCCACACACACACTCTCTCCTCCCCACACACACACACCTCTCCTCCTCCCCACACACACACACCTCTCCTCCCCCCACACACACACCTCTCCTCCCTCCCCACACACACACCCCACCTCCCTCCCCCCCACACACACTCCTCCTCCCCAAACACATCTCTCCTCCTCCCCACACACTCCTCTCCTCCTCCCCACACACCTCTCCTCCTCCCCTCCACACACCTCTCCTCCTCCCCCACACACACACCTCTCCTCCTCCCCCCACACACCTCTCCTCCTCCCCCACACACCTCTCCTCCTCCCCACACACACCTCTCCTCCTCCCCACACACACCTCTCCTCCTCCCCACACACACACCTCTCCTCCCTCCCCCCACACACACCTCTCCTCCTCCCCACACACCTCTCTCCTCCTCCCCCCACACACACACACACCTCTCCTCCCCCACACACACACATCTCTCCCCCCTCCCCCCCACACACATCTCTCCTCCTCCACACACACACACACATCTCCTCCCCTCCACACACACATCCTCCCTCCTCCACACACACACACACACATCTCTCCTCCCCACACACACAAACACACATCCTCTCCTCCTCCACACACACACATCTCTCCTCCTCACACACACACACACCTCTCCTCCATCCTCCACACACACACACCTCTCCTCCTCCACACACACACACACACACACACCTCTCCTCCTCCCCACACACACCCTCCCCCTCCCCCACACACACACCTCTCCTCCTCCACCACACCACCTCCCCCTCCCCCACACACACCCTCCTCCCCACACACACACCTCTCCTCCTCCACACACACACACCCTCCCCCCCCACACACACACACACACCTCTCCTCCCCACACACACCTCTCCCCCTCCCCACACACACCCTCCTCCCCACACACCTCCTCCTCCCCCCACACACACACCTCCTCCCCCACACACACACACCTCTCCTCCTCCACACACACACACACCTCTCCCTCCCCACACACACACACACCTCTCCCCTCCACACACACCTCTCCTCCTCCCCCACACACACACACCTCTCTCCTCCACACACACACACACACACCTCTCCCTCCCCCTCCACACACACACACACACCTCTCCTCCTCCACACACACACCTCTCCTCCTCCTCCACACACCTCTCCTCCTCCACACACACCTCTCCTCCTCCACACACACACACACCTCTCCTCCTCCACACACACACACACCTCTCCTCCTCCACACACACACACCTCTCCTCCTCCACACACACACACTCACCCTCCTCCTCCACACACACACCTCTCCTCCTCCACACACACACCTCTCCTCCTCCACACACACACCTCTCCTCCTCCACACACACCTCTCCCCCTCTCCACACACACCCTCCTCCCCCTCTCCACACACCCTCCTCCTCCACACACACACACACCTCTCCTCCCCACACACACACCTCTCCTTCTCCACACACACACCTCTCCTCCTTCACACACACACCTCTCCTCCTCCACACACACACACCATACCTGAATGTCTTCCAGCAGCTCTTGCTTGCGTCGGCGGATGTTTTTTTCCAGCTCATGCTGCTCCTCAGGGGTGAGGTCATCTGGCACTGTGGGGACACAGAGAGAGAGAGGTTAGGTTTGGGTATCCCAAAATACTCACAGAACACACCTTCCTGGGCCCTATCGTTCTCACTGTAGCCTGCCTGTTCCCTTAGGCAGGGTCATGAGACAAACCTAGCAAAAAGAGATTGAAGGCTCTGAGTAGGGTCTGGGAGCCTAGAGAAGAAAAGAATGAGGAGAAGAGAGGAACAGAGACAGAGAGAAAGAACAAGGAGGAAGAGAGGAAAGAGACAGAGAGAGAAAAGAACAAGGAGGAAGAGAGGAAGAGAGACAGAGAAAGAACAAGGAGAAGAGAGGAAGAGAGAGACAAAGAGAGAAGGAAATAACTAGAGGAGAGGGTGAGAGGTCTGTTTTTGGAAGAAAGACAAATCAATAACCGACAAAACACTGGAGCTAAGGAGAAGATAAGGAACCGAGCCTTAGCCTACATTAGAAGGCAGTCAGGAGGAAACAGTCCAAGAGAAAGACTTGACATTTCCCAGCAGTACAGGGAAGCCTGAGAAGCCTACTGCCCATGACACTCAAGAGAGTCAAGAAAGCAACACAGTGAAGCAATAAGAGAGCGTTTCCCCAGTTTCATTTACAAGTGGGGAAGCCACACTACAACACCACCAAGAAATTAAACCAATTGAAACCAAATGATTTTAGACAGGAAATAATGCCTATACAGTGGAGAGCACTGCAACAAGCCAGAACAACCCTACCCCCTTCACACAGATAACTCCACCTGCCAGGACATGATGCCCAAATCAATAACAGCTCCGCCTCATGTCTGACAACACATGAAAGGGCAACAGGATGAAGGTTCTGTAATGGTTCACTAGCATACTATAGCCTCCTAGGGATCCTACATGTGTACCAGCTCAGTCAGGAGGACAACAGTGTCAAGAGAAGGACACATTTCCAGGACAGCAGTACAGGGCAGCCTGCCAGAAGCCTACAGGACCCATGTCAGGACAGCAAACACTCCAAGAACAGTCAAGAGCCACTGCATCACAGTGAAGCAGTGTCAAGACAGCAGGACCCCAGTTTCATTTACAAGTCAGGGTTGAAAAGGCCAGTGTGGACACCAAGGGCCAGGACAGCAGTGTCAGGACACCAATTGAGGCCAGCAGTGTCAAGGGAGTGTCAAGACAGCAGAGCCAGGACTGCAGTGAAAGCAGAGTCCAGCAGTGTTTAGACAGCAGAGCCAGGACAGCAATGCCTATACAGTGTGGTAGGAAGCACAGTGTCAAGAAGCAAGCCAGGAACAGGACAGCCTACCCAGTTCACACAGATAACTCCACCTGCCAGGACATGCATGCCCTCAGGCCAGCAGTTCAGCACTAACAGCTCAAGACAGCTCATGTCTGACATCACATCCAGGACAGCAGTGTCAGGACAGCACAGTCAGGCCAGCAGTTCTGTAAGCAGAGCCCTCCAGTTCACACTAGACATGCTCTATACTGCACTCAGCAGAAGGTATGTGTGTACAGCAGAGTCAGGTAGCAGTGTCAAGATAGAGCCCAGGACTGCAGTGCCAGGACAGCAGTGTCAGGACAGCAGTGTCAGGCCAGCAGTGTCAAGCCAGCAGTGCCAGGACAGCAGTGCCAGGACAGTGTCAGGCCAGCAGTGCCAGGCCAGCAGTGTCAGGACGGGCCAGCAGTGCCAGGACAGCAGTGTCAGGCCCAGTGCCAGGCCAGCAGTGCCAGGCCAGCAGTGCCAGGCCAGCAGTGCCAGGACAGCAGTGCCAGGCCAGCAGTGCCAGGCCAGCAGTGCCAGGCAGTGCCAGCAGTGCCAGGACAGCAGTGCCAGGACAGCAGTGTCAGGCCAGCAGTGCCAGGACAGCAGTGCCAGGCCAGCAGTGTCAGGACAGCAGTGCCAGGACAGCAGTGCCAGGACAGCAGTGTCAGGCCAGCAGTGCCAGGACAGCAGTGCCAGGCCAGCATTGTCAGGACAGCAGTGGCAAGACAGCAGTGGCAAGACACCAGTGGCAAGACAGCAGTGGCAAGACAGCAGTGACAACAGTGGCAAGAGTGGCAAGCAGTGGCAAGACCAGTGGGACAGCAGTGTCAGGCCAGCAGTGCCAGGACAGCAGTGCCAGGACAGCAGTGTCAAGACAGTGGCAGAAGCAAGACAGCAGTGACCAGGCCAGCAGTGCCAGGCCAGCAGTGCCAGGACAGCAGTGTCAGGACAGCAGTGTCAGGACAGCAGTGTCAGGACAGCAGTGTCAGGACAGCAGTGTCAAGACAGCAGTGTCAGGACAGCAGTGGCAAGACAGCAGTGTCAAGACAGCAGTGTCAAGACAGCAGTGTCAGGACAGCAGTGTCAGGACAGCAGTGTCACTGCCTGTACGGTTATTTTTAGCTTCCCCGGGCCAAGGACTGAGGGAGAAGCAAGCTGTCCTGAATGATTGGGCTGCTCTGTGTGTGTGTGTGTGTGTGTGTGTGTGTGTGTGTGTGTGTGTGTGTGTGTCAGGGCCATTGAAAGTAAAGGAGAGAGCCATTCCTATACAGCACTAACCAAAGGTGACACCATTCACAACACAACAAATCATTTCATACATGTTGAGACAACAAGACACTTTCCTCAACAATCAACGATCCATGTCATGAGTCTCTCAAACCCAACGGATCAACTTCCTGTTAAAACACAGGCGTTAAGAACAGTGGTTCCTGTACCCACGGCCTCTCTATGGGGGTGTGAACCTGCTATTGACCCCTCTCCTCCTCAACACCCAGCTGGAGGTCCATAGGTCAAAGATCATGGGCTGTGGTTGACCCCGGTGGGGCTCACTAGAAGACTAACAAGCCCAGGGACGGGGAGGGATGGAGACCAGTGTGTATTTATGGATACAGATCCAACACAAGGATCTATGGGAAGAGCTCAGCAGGAAAGAACAAAGTTATGTATTTTTGAGACACAACATACACACACACACACACACACACACACACACACACATACACACACACAACACCAAAGCATGTATGCGCGTGCATGCAGGAATGTCCACACCAAACGTGCCCCCCTCATAATTCATGACACCTACCACAGGGCTTCACTCAAGGCTGAGAAAATACTCATGTAAAAGCTAAATGTGATCTGGAAAATGCTTTGAATTTATCTGAAATTCCAACCCGAAAACAAACACAGAAATTAGAGGGCAAAATTAAAATGCATCATTTAAATATTGAAAGTAACTGTCAAACCCAATAGCGATGAGAAGAACACTTTGAATCCCAAACTAGAATGTCTGGTCATTTTAAACAGGGATAATAGACTACAGGGGTCATTAAGAATGACAAGGGTTTCTGATTGGACAAATCCAGGTAGTTCTCCCCTGTTTCAGTTAGTTTCTATTGGGTTTGGTGTCTAATGAACTTGACCAAGGGTTCTTCCTCAGCCTCGTCCACCTTTCAACGGTAACGCCGAGGCTTCGGACCCACAGATGCCTCAAAATTCTCAAAGTATCCATGACAACCGCCGCCCGCCCGCCTGAGCTAAAGACATTGACCATGTCTGTTAGACACACAGCTAAATAAATACTGAATGGCCCTAAATACTGTACACACTAGAGGTCAACCGATTATGATTTTCAAACGCCGATACCGTTATTGGAGGGGACAAAAAAGCGATACCGATTAATCAACCCGATTTTTAAAAATGGATTTGTAAAAATGACAATTACAGCAATAGTGAATGAACACTTATTTTAATACCATATAATACAGCAATCAAATCAATTTAGCCTCTCAAATAAATAATGAAACATATGTTCAATTAGAGTTTAAATAATGCAAAAACAAAGTGTTGGAGAAGAAAGTAAAAGTGCAATATGTACCATGTAAGCTAATGTTTAAGTTCCTTGCTCAGAACATATGAAAGCTGGTGGTTCCTTTTAACATGGTCTTCAATATTCCCAGGTAAGAAGTTTTAGGTTGTAGTTATTATAGGAATTATAGGACTATTTCCCTCTATACCATGTGTATATCATTAACCTTTGACTATTGGATGTTCTTATAGGAACTTTAGTATTGCCAGTGTAACAGTGTAGCTTTCATCCCTCCCCCCGCCCCTTACTGGGCTCGAACAGGAACACATCGACAACAGCCACCCTCGAAGCAGCATTACCCATGCAGAGCAAGGGGAACAACTACTCCAAGACTCAGAGCGAGTGACGTTTGAAACCCT
>NW_027013192.1:0-16897 GCF_036934945.1 Oncorhynchus masou masou | reverse complement strand
GACGAGCTGCAACTGCCTTATGCTCACTTCAAGTCAAGGCAACACTGAGAGCTGTTCTGGACAGACTCGTGAGATAACGCTCTCCGTAGCCGACGTGGAACAAAACCTTGAAACAGGTCAACATTCACAAAGCGGCGGGGCCAGACGGACTGGCCAGGACGTGTGTACTCAAAAGCATGCGTCGGACCAACTGTCAAGTGTCTTCACTGACATTTTCAACCTCTCCCCCTGACCGAGTCTGTAATACCTACATGTTTCAAGCAGACCACCACAGTCCCAGTGCCAAGGTAGCGTAAGGGCAACCTGCCCAAATGATAACACCCCCCATGGCACTCACATCAGTAGCCATGAAGTGCTTTGGAAAGGCCGGCCGTGGTCAATGCATCAACAGCGATCCTCCAGGACACCCCTAGACCCACTCCACTCAAGCATACCGCCCCAACAGATCCACAGATGAGGCAATCTCAATCGCACTCCACACTGCCCTTTCCCACCTGGACAAAAGGAACACATATGTGATAATGCTGCTCATTGACTACAGCTCAGCTGCTTCAACACCATAGTGTCCACTAAGCTCATCACTAAGCTAAGTGATCCTGAGACTAAACACCTCCCTCTGCAACTGGATCCTGACTCTGGACGGTCGCCTAGTGTGTGCAAGAGTAGGCAACAACACGTCTGCTAAGCTGATCCTTAACACTGGGGCCCTCAGGGTGTACTAGTCCCTTCCCTGTATTCCCTGTTCAGCACACAACTGCGTAGCCAAACGACTCCAACACCATCATTAAGTTTGCAAGACGCCCACAACAGTGGTAGCCTGATCACCGACAACAATGAGACAGCCTATAGGGATGGGGTCAGAGACACTGGCAGTGTGGTGCCAGGACAACAACCCTCCCTCAATGTGAGCAAGACAAAGGAGCTGGATCATGGACCACAGGAAACGGGAGGGCCGAACAGGCCCCCATTAACATCGACGAGGCCAAGCGGAGCGGGTCGAGAGTTTCTTCGGTGTCCACATCACTCAACAAACTATCATGGTCCAAACATACCAAGACAGTTGTGAAGAGGCACCGACAAAACCTTTTCCCCATCAGGAGACTGAAAAAGATTTGGCATGGGTCCCCAGATCCTCAAAAGGTTCTACAGCTGCACCATCGAGAGCATCCTGACCAGCTGGCATCACCGCCTGGTATGGTAGCTGCTCGGCCTTCTGACCGCAAGATGCTACAGAAGAAAGAGCGAACGGCCCAGTACATCACTGGGGCCAAGCTTCCTCTCCTTGGACATCCAGGAACCGTACAATTTGCATTGACCCACCCACCTCCCTTTTGTACACTGCTGCTACTACCTGTTTGTTTGTTATCTGCAGCTGAAGTCATACATTAAACACAGTTAAATAAATTTAAAACTAAGTTTTTCACACTTCCTGGACATTTGAATCAGAGTAAAATCTCCTGTTTTAGGTTAGTTAGGATCACCACTTTATTTTAAGAATGTGAAATGTCGGAATAATAGAAGAGAGAATGATTTATTTCAGCATAGCATTTATTTCTGTCATGGCATCTCGCGGTGGAAGAAGGATCGGACCAAAGCGCAGCGTGGTAAGTGTTCATCTTTTTTTTAATCGAACTGAACACGACAGAATAACAAACAACAAAGTGAAAACTGAAACAGTTCTATCTGGTGCAGACACACAAAGACTGAAAATAACCACCAACAAAACACAATTGAAAACAGGCTACCTACAGTGCCCTGCGAAAGTATTCGCGCCCCCTTGAACTTTGCGACCTTTTGCCACATTTCAGGCCTCAAACATACAGATATAAAACTGTATTTTTTTGTGAAGAATCTAACAACAAGTGGGACACAATCACATATGAAGTGGAAACGACATTTATTGGATATTTCAAACTTTTTTAACAAATCAAAAACTGAAAAATTGGGCGCGCAAAATTACTGTACTGTCCTCTACTGTACTGTCCTCTACTGTCCTCTACTGTACTGTCCTCTACTGTACTCTACTGTACTCACCGTCCTCTACTGTACTGTCCTCTACTGTACTCTACTGTCCTCTACTGTACTGTACTCTCTACTGTCCTCTACTGTCCTCTACTGTACTGTCCTCTACTGTCCTCTACTGTACTGTCCTCTACTGTACTGTCCTCTACTGCTACTGTCCTCTACTGTACTCTACTGTCCTCTACTGTACTGTCCTCTACTGTACTGTCCTCTACTGTCCTCTACTGTACTGTCCTCTACTGTCCTCTACTGTCCTCTACTGTTCTCTCCTCTACTGTACTGTCCTCTACTGTACTGTCCTCTACTGTACTCTCCTCTACTGTACTCTCTCACTGTCCTCTACTGTACTCTACTGTCCTCTACTGTACTGTCCTCTACTGTACTGTACTGTACTGTCCTCTACTGTACTGTCCTCTACTGTACTGTCCTCTACTGTACTGTCCTTTCACTGTACTCTACTGTCCTCTACTGTACTGTCCTCAACTGTACTGTCCTGTACTGTCCTCAACTGTACTGTACTGCACTGTCCTCTACTGTACTGTCCTCTACTGTACTGTCCTCTACTGTACTGTCCTCTACTGTATTGTCCTCTACTGTCCTCTACTGTACTGTCCTCAGTACTTTCCTGTACTGTCCTCTACTGTACTGTCCTCTACTGTCAGATCTACTGTACTGTCCCCTACTGTACTGTCCTCTACTGTCCCTTTACTGTACTGTCCTCTACTGTCCTCTACTGTCCTGATTCTACTGTCCTCTACTGTACTGTCCTCTACTGTCCTCTACTGTCCTCTACTGTACTGTCCTGTACTGTCCTCATTCCTGTCCTCTACTGTACTGTTCTCTACTGTCCTCTACTGTCCTCTACTGTACTGTCCTCTATTGTACTGTCCTCTACTGTACTCCTGTCCTGTACTGTCCTCTACTGTACTGTACTGTCCTCTACTGTACTGTCCTCTACTGTACTGTCCTCTACTGTCCTATACTGTACTGTCCTGTACTGTCATCTACTGTTCTCTACTGTACTGTACTGTCCTCTACTGTACTGTCCTCTACTGTACCATCTACTGTCCTCTACTGTACTCTACTGTACTGTCCCTCTACTGTCCTCTACTGTACTGGGTTCCTCATTGTACTGTCCTCTACTGTACTGTACTGTCCTCTACTGTACTGTCCTCAGTACTGTACTGTCCTCTACTGTCCTATACTGTACTGTCCTGTACTGTCATCTACTGTTCTCTCCTCTACTGTACTGTCCTCTACTGTACTGTCCTCTACTGTACTGTCTATTCTACTGTCCTCTACTGTACTCTACTGTACTGTCCTCTACTGTACTGTCCTCTACTGTCCTGTCCTCTACTGTCCTGTCCTCACTGTCCTGTCCTCTACTGTCCTCTACTGTACTGTCTCTCTACTGTCCTCTACTGTTCTGTCCTCTACTGTTCTGTCCTATACTGTCCTGTCCTCTTACTGTCCTCTACTGTCCTCTACTGTACTGTCCTGTCCTGTCCTCTACTGTCCTGTCCTCTACTTATTCTGTCCTCTACTGTCCTCTACTGTCCTCTACTGTACTGTCCTCTACTGTCCTCTACTGTACTGTACTGCACTGTACTGTCCCCACTGTCCTCTACTGTACTGTCCTCTCCCCTACTGTCCTCTACTGTACTGTACTGTCCTCTACTCTACTGTCCTCTACTGTACTGTCCCACTGTCCTCTACTGTACTGTACTCTACTGTACTGTCCTCTACCAACCTCTACTGTACTGTCCTCTACTGTACTGTCCTCTACTGTACTGTACTGTCCTCTACTGTACTGTCCCTCTACTGTACTGTCCTCTACGGTCCTCTACTACTGTCCTCTACTGTACTGTACTGTCCTCTACTGTCCTCTACTGTCCTCTACTGTCCTCTACTGTCCTCTACTGTACTCTACTGTACTCTCTCTACTGTACTGTCCTCTACTGTACTGTCCTCTACTGTACTGTCCTCTACTGTACTCTCCTCTACTCTACTGTCCTCTACTGTCCTCTACTGTACTGTCTCTCCTCTACTGTACTGTCCTCTACTGTACTGCTACTGTACTGTCCTCTACTCTACTGTCCTCTACTGTACTCTACTGTCCCTACTGTACTCTACTGTCCTCTACTGTACTGTCCTGTACTGTCCTCTACTGTACTGTCCTCTACTGTCCTCTACTGTCCTCTACTGTACTGTACTGTCCTCTACTGTACTGTCCTCTACTGTACTGTCCTCTACTGTACTGTCCTCTACTCTATTGTCCTCTACTGTACTGTACTGTCCTCTACTGTCCTCTACTGTACTGTCCTCTACTGTCCTCTACTGTACTGTACTGCACTCTACTGTCCTCTACTGTCCTCTACTGTACTGTCCTCTACTGTCCTCTACTGTCCTGACCTCTACTGTCCTACTGTCTGTCCTCTACTGTACTGTACTGCCTCTACTGTACTGTCCTCTACTGTCCTCTACTGTCCTGTCCTCTACTGTACTGTTCTCTATTGTCCTCTACTGTCCTCTACTGTACTGTCCTCTCATTGTACTGTCCTCTACTGTCCTCTCCTGTCCTGTACTGTCCTCTTCTATGTCCTCTACTGTACTGTCCTTCACTGTACTGTCCTCTACTGTCTGTCCTCTACTGTAATTGTCCTCTACTGTACTGTCCTCTACTGTACTGTACTGTCCCTCTACTGTACTGTCCTCTACTGTCCTGTACTGTCATCTACTGTTCTCTCCTCTACTGTACTGTCCTCTACTGTACTGTCCTCTACTGTACTGTCATTGTCCTCTACTGTACTCTACTGTACTGTCCTCTACTGTACTGTCCTCTACTGTCCTGTCCTCTACTGTCCTGTCCTCTACTGTCCTCTACTGTACTGTCCTCACTGTCCTCTATGTTCTGTCCTCTACTGTTCTGTCCTATACTGTCCTGTCCTTTTATTCTACTGTCCTCTACTGTCCTGTCCTCTACTGTCCTGTCCTCTACTGTTCTGTCCTCTACTGTCCTCTACTGTACTGTCCTCTACTGTCCTCTACTGTCCTCTACTGTCCTGTCCTGTACTGTCCTGTCCTCTTCTGTCCTCTACTCTACTGTCCTCTACTGTCCTGTCCTCTACTGTCCTGTACTGTACTGTACTGTCCTCTACTGTCCTCTACTGTTCTGTCCTCTACTGTTCTGTCCTCTACTGTTCTGTCCTCTACTGTTCTGTCCTATACTGTCCTGTCCTCTACTGTCCTCTACTGTCCTGTCCTGTCTACTGTCCTGTCCTACTGTACTGTCCTCTACTGTCCTCTACTGTACTGTCCTCTACTGTCCTCTACTGTCCTCTACTGTCCTGTCCTGTACTGTACTGTCCTGTCCTCTTCTGTCCTCTACTCTACTGTCCTCTACTCTACTGTCCTCTACTCTACTGTCCTCTACTGTACTGTCCTCTACTGTCCTCTACTTCTAGGTGCTGTAACTCCTCTGTCTCTGTTGATGTTTAGTCCATGATGTTGAACAAACGAAGACGGAGAGGAGCTACCTAAAGCACAACAGAATTGACTACCATAGCCTGGTCCCTGATCTGTTTGTGCTGACTTGCTTAACTCTTATAGACAGCACAAAGACTGGACCACCAGGCTAAGCTAAGGCTACATACCAACAGGGACTAGAGAGACTAAAACTGCTGGTGTGGCTTTCTGCCTGAAAGCCAACTCCACCCGATATCTGCAGCATGGAATCCCATTTGCTACCACCTATGAAATCATTCAAATACTTTGAGTGTTTTCTATAGCCTGCCTGGAGTGCCAGATGGGCGGAGTTCGCAGTTTTGGGACTATTCCATTTGTCTATTAAGATTAAGGTGAGCTCAATCAAGCACAGATAAAGTATTTGAAATTCTTTTCAGATATGTGATTTGAACCCAGGTCTGCCACACTGTGATACACGCAGTGAAACATATCCCCATCCACTGCTCTTCTGCTATAATGCAAGGAATCATACTCAAGCTCAACTCAAGGAATCATACTCAACTCCAAGGAATCATAACTCAACTCAAGGAATCATACTCAACTCAACTCAAGGAATCCATACTCAACTCAACTCAACTCAAGGAATCATACTCAACTCAACTCAAGGGATCATACTCTAACTCAAGGAATCATACTCAACTCAACTCAAGGAATCATACTCAACTCAACTCAAGGAATCATACTCAACTCAAGGAATCATACTCACCACATCAAGGAATCATACTGTCAACTCAAGGAATCTTACTCACCCACACTCAAGGAATCATACTCAACTCAAACTCAAGGGATCATACTCAAATAAACTCAGCTCAAGGAATCATACTCACTTAAACTCAAGGAATCATACTCAACTCAACTCAAGGAATCATACTCACCCAACTCAAGGAATCATACTCAACTCAACTCAAGGAATCATACTCAACTCAACTCAGGGGATCATACTCAACTCAACTCAAGGAATCATACTCAACTCAAGGAATCATACCAACTCAACTCAAGGAATCATACCAACTCAACTCAAGGAATCATACTCAACTAAACTCAGCTCAAGGAATCATGCTCAACTCAACTCAAGGAATCATACTCAACTCAACTCAAGGAATCATACTCAACTCAACTCAAGGAATCATACTCAACTCAACTCAAGGAATCATACTCTCAACTCAAGGAATCATACTCAACTCAACTCAAGGAATCATACTCAACTCAACTCAAGGAATCATACTCAACTCAACTCAAGGAATCATACTCAACTCAACTCAAGGAATCATACTCAACTCAACTCAAGGAATCATACTCAACTCAACTCAAGGAATCATACTCAACTCAACTCAAGGAATCATACTCAACCCAAGGAATCATACTCAACTCAAGGAATCATACTCACCTACACTCAAGGAATCATACTCAAATAAACTCAAGGAATCATACTCAACTCAACTCAAGGAATCATACTAACCAAGGAATCATACTCCACCAACTTTCTCTCAGTGCAGACATAATGTAAAATAATTATACAGTACCCAGCCTGTACCCAGCCTATACCCAGCTCACCCAGCCTCTACCCAGCCTCTACCCAGTCTGTACCCAGCCTGTACCCAGCCTATACCCAGCCTATACCTAGCCTGTACCCAGCCTGTACCCAGTTTGCTTACCTAGCCTGTACCCAGCCTGTACCCAGCCTATACCTAGCCTGTACCAGCCTGTACCCAGCCCATACCCAGCCTCTACCCAGCCTGTACCCAGCCTGTACCCAGCCTGTACCCAGCCTATACCTAGCCTGTACCCAGCCTGTACCCAGCCCCTACCTAGCCTCACCCAGCCTCTACCCAGCCTGTACCCAGCCTGTACCCAGCCTCTACCCAGCCTCTACCCAGCCTCTACCAGCCTGTACCCAGCCTGTACCCAGCCTGTACCCAGCCAGTACCCAGCCAGTACCAGCTCTCACCAGCTCTACCCAGCCTGTACCCAGCCTCTACCCAGCCTCACCCAGCCTCTACCCAGCCAGTACCCAGCCTGTACCCAGCCAGTACCCAGCCTGTACCTGGCCTCTACCCAGCCTGTACCCAGCCAGTACCCAGCCAGTACCCAGCCTCCTACTCCAGCCTCTACCCAGCAGGTACCCAGCCTGTACCCAGCCTGTACCCAGCCTGTACCCAGCCAGTACCCAGCCTGTACCTGGCCTCTACCCAGCCTGTACCCAGCCTATACCTAGCCTGTACCCAGCCTGTACCCAGCCTGTACCTGGCCTCTACCCAGCCTCTACCCAGCCTGTACCCAGCCTGTACCCAGCCTCACCCAGCCAGTACCCAGCCTCTACCCAGTGCCTATACCTAGCCTGTACCCAGCCTGTACCCAGCCTGTACCCAGCCTGTACCAGCCAGTACCCAGCCTGTACCTGGCCTCTACCCAGCCTCTACCCAGCCTGTACCTAGCCTGTACCCAGCCAGTACCCAGCCTATTCCCAGCCTCTACCCAGCCTGTACCCAGCCTGTACCCAGCCTGTACCCAGCCTGTACCCAGCCTCTACCAGCCTCTACCCAGCCTGTACCCAGCCAGTACCCAGCCTATACCCAGCTTCTACCCAGCCTGCACTTCCAGCCTGTACCTGGCCTCTACCCAGCCTGTACCCAGCCTCTACCCAGCTCTACCCAGCTTTCCCAGCCTGTACCCAGCCTATACCCAGCCAGTACCCAGCCAGTACCCAGCCCTCTACCCAGCCTATACCCAGCCTGTACCCAGCCAGTACCCAGCTCATACCCAGCCTGTACCCAGCCTGTACCTAGCCTGGTACCCAGCCTCTACCCAGCCTGTACCCAGCCAGTACCCAGCCTCTACCCAGCCTATACCCAGCCTGTACCCCAGCCTGTACCTAGCCTGTACCTAGCCTGTACCCAGCCTCTACCCAGCCTGTACCTAGCCTCTACCCAGCCTGTACCCAGCCTCCTGCCCAGCCCTACCCAGCCTGTACCCAGCCTGTACCCAGCCCTCTACCCAGCCTCTACCCAGCCTGTACCCAGCCTGTACCCAGCCTGTACCCAGCCTCTACCCAGCCTGTACCTAGCCTGTACCCAGCCTGTACCCAGCCCATACCCAGCCTATACCTAGCCTATACCCAGCCTGTACCTAGCCTCTACCCAGCCTGTACCCAGCCTGTACCCAGCCTGTACCCAGCCTGTACCTAGTTTCACCAGCCTGTACCCAGCCTGTACCCAGCCTATACCCAGCCTGTACCTAGCCCTCTACCCAGCCTCACCAGCAGCCTGTACCCAGCCTGTACCCAGCCTGTACCTAGCCTCTACCCAGCCTCTACCCAGCCTGTACCCAGCCTCTACCCAGCCTCTACCCAGCCTGTACCCAGCCTGTACCCAGCCTGTACCTAGCCTCTACCCAGCCTCTACCCAGCCTGTACCCAGCCTGTACCCAGCCTCTACCCAGCCTCTACCCAGCCTATACCCAGCCTGTACCCAGCCTCTACCCAGCCTCTACCCAGCCTATACCCAGCCTGTACCTAGCCCACCACAATAAACAGTTCTGGGAATAAGTACACCCATCTCAGCAATATCATCTTAACTTATATAGTGTGAGAGGTGGTGAGCATCTAGTGCTGCAGTTTGGGACATATTACCTGCTGTCACATATTCACTCTAAGATCTTCCCTGTCCTCTTCTCACGAAAGAGTGGACAAGATATAGCAGGGGAACTCTGATATCAGACAGAAAGGACACACCGCTGTCATATACATAGTCTTCGCTACATAGTCTTCGCTACACTCGCATTAACATCTGCTAACCATGTGTATGTGACAAATAAAATTTGATTTTTGATTTGACTTACCTCTGAGGGACTTCCTGTCTAGACCAGTGATGTTGACTTGGTCTCTGACACCATCCCAGAGATGAACAGAGGACTGCAGAGGCTTGTTGTCGTCATTGAATAACCCCGAGGACTCCTGTCCCTGGGAGGTTAGGCCTGGTACTGTGGTGGGGCTGCCTGGAACTACAGAGAAGAAGAATACTTATGCACTGTATTGTCCACAAACACTCCCTGGAGAAGTTTGGGGGTATTAAATGCCTTGCTCTAGGATAATGATGCTAGGACTATGCCCTCAATAGATTTCCTGTCGGGCATAGGATTTGAACCACTACTCTAATGTACCGGTCATCCTCTCCGGCTGCTCCTCCACATCTTGGTCCAGGTCCATGAGGGACAGAGGAGTAGGCTGGGAGGTGGACATGGCAAAGTGGGTGGCCCATCACTCAGCAGGGCATCACATGACAGTAGGAAAACAGTGTGGAGCCTGGAAAGAGAGAGAAGGGAAGAGAGAAGGAAAGGAAGGAAAGAGAGAAGGGAAGAGAGAGAGCAAGAGAGAGAGAGAGAGAGAAGGAAAGAAAGAGAGAGAGAGAGAAGGAAAGAAAGAGAGAAGGAAAGAAAGAGAGAGAGAGAGAGAAGGAAAGAAAGAGAGAGAGAGAGAAGGAAAGAAAGAGAGAGAGAGAGAAGGGGAAAAAGAAAGAGAGAGAGAAGGAAAGAAAGAGAGAGAGAAGGGAAAGAAAGAGAGAGAAGGAAATGAAGAGAGAGAGAGAGAGAGAGAAGGAAAGAAAGAGAGAGAAGAAAAGAGAGAGAGAGAGAGAGAGAGAAGAAAAGAGAGAGAGAGAGAGAGAGAAGAAAAGAGAGAGAGAGAAGGAAAGAGAGAGAGAGAGAGAGAGAGAGAGAGAGAGAAGAAAAGAGAGAGAGAGAGAGAGAGAAGAAAAGAGAGAGAGAGAAGAAAAGAGAGAGAGAGAGAAGAAAGAGAGAGAGAGAAGGAAAGAGAGAGAGAGAGAGAGAGAGAGAGAGAGAGAGAGAGAGAGAGAGAGAGAGAGAGATTTCCATCCATTACTAGGTATCCTTACTAGGTAAGTACCAGCCTACGCCGGCTGTGAAATAAAGCATTACTAAAATAAGATTTACTAAAATAAAATATCCCTTACAAATAGAGACTCCAGTCACCCAAGTTATAGACTGGTTATCCCTGCTACCACAAGGCAAGCGGTACCGGAGCATCAAGTCTAGGACCAAAAGGCTCCCCAACAGATTCTACCCCAAGCCATTAGACTGCTGAACAATTCATACAAATTGCCACCGGACAATTTACATTGACCCTCCCCCCTCTTGTACACTGCTGCCACTCGCTATTTGTTTGTTTGTTACCTATATATAGTCACTTTCTTCTTCTGAACTGCAATGTTGCTTAAGGGCTTGTAAGTAAGCATTTCACTAAAGTCTACACTTGTTGTATTCGGCGCCTGTGGCAAATAAAGTTTGGTTCGATTTGATTTGAAATAGAAGGTAATACTCTAAATGTCTTTTTCTCTGTGTTTTTCCATATTGTTAAATTGAGTTGTCTTCAGGGGGGGTCTGTGTGTGGTCCCGTGTGGCTCAGTTGGTAGAGCATGGCACATGCAACGTGCAATGTTGTGGGTTCGATTCCCACAGAGGACCAGTACGTGAAAATGTATACATGCACTTCTGTAAGTTGCGCTGGATAAGAGTGTCTGTAAAATGACTAAAAGCAGGTAATGCATGTGACACATGGATATTAGGTTTCTAAGCACTTGAGTGACACTTGTCAGTCTTTGACCTGTTAAAAGGGAATGTGCTCCCTGTCTGGTCCCAGTTTTAACCACAAACGGTTTAATACAGGCTAGAGTCCAACCAGCTTAATATCCTGTTAAAGGAATTCTATATTCCTCTGTATTGTTTCCCAATCAGAATTAATTACTCTGTCAATGCATTCTATGGGATTGTAAAACCCATATTATAGGAATGGACAGAGCACCGGTCTTAAAAGTCAGGTAACAGCGTTAATTCAAGAGAGTACTACCCAAAATACATTTTAAAGAGAGAACATAAAATGACGTCATCAGTCTCTCACACTCTCTCCGATCCACACAATAGCTGTTATGTACTTGAGTGAAGACCCAAAAGCGGTTTTAACAGAAAACAGAGTTCTTTAATGAAAAACAGGAATGGCATAAATCCTCTTCCAACGTAGTCAATGGAACAAAAAGAACGCCAGTATAATGCAGGATGCACCTGCCAGGCAGACTCGACAGGATAGGACAAGGTGGAAGCAAACGGGACGACAGCTTGCTTCTGGCATCAAAAACACAAACAAGAATCAGACACTGAAAGTAGCAGGAACAGAGAGAGAAATAGAGACCTAATCAGAGGGGGAAGAGAGAACAGGTGTGAAAGAGTGAATGAGCTAGTTAGGGGAGATGTAGAACAGCTGAAGAATGAGAGACAGAGAAGGTAACCTAAAAAGACCAGCAGAGAGAGACAGAGTGAAGAGAAAGGACAGGAACAGACATAACAAGACATGACAGTACCCCCCACTCACCGAGCGCCTCCTGGCGCACTCGAGGAGGAAACCTGGCGGCAACGGAGGAAATCATCATCAGCGAACGGTCCAGCACGTCCCGAGAGGGAACCCAACTCCTCTCCTCAGGACCGTACCCCTCCCAATCCACTAGGTACTGATGACCACGGCCCCGAGGGCGCATGTCCAAAATCTTACGAACCCTGTAGATGGGTGCGCCTCGACAAGGATGGGGGGAGGGACGAGCGGGGCGCAAGAACGGGCTTAACACAGGAGACATGGAAGACCGGGTGAACGCGACGAAGATAGCGGGAGAAGAAGTCGCACTGCGACAGGATTAATGACCTGGGAAATACGGAACGGACCAATGAACCGCGGGGCCAACTTGCGAGAAGCTGTCTTAAGGGGAAGGTTCTGAGTGGAGAGCCATACTCTCTGACCGCAACAATATCTAGGACTCTTTGGTCCTACGCTTATTAGCGGCCCTCACAGTCTGCGCCCTATTACGGCAAAGTGCCGACCTGACCCCTTCCAGGTGCGCCGCAACGCTGGACAAAAGCCTGAGCGGAGGGGACGCAGGACTCGGCGAGCTGAGATGAGAACAGCGGAGGCTGGTACCCGAGGCTACTCTGAAAAGGAGATAGACCGGTAGCAGACGAGGGAAGCGAGTTGTGGGCGTACTCTGCCCAGGGGAGCTGTTCTGACCAAGACGCAGGGTTACGAAAAGAAAGACTGCGTAAATGCGACCAACAGTCTGATTGGCCCGCTCGGCTTGACCGTTAGACTGGGGATGAAAGCCGGACGAGAGACTGACGGAAGCCCCAATCAAACGGCAAAACTCCCTCCAAAATTGAGACGTGAACTGCGGGCCTCTGTCGGAAACGACGTCAGACGGAAGGCCATGAATTCGAAAACATTCTCGATAATGATCTGAGCCGTCTCCTTAGCAGAAGGGAGCTTAGCGAGAGGAATGAAATGAGCGCCTTAGAGAATCTATCGACAACCGTAAGAATAACTGTCTTCCCGCTGATGAAGGCAGTCCGGTGATGAAATCTAAAGCGATGTGAGACCACGGTCGAGAGGGAATGGGAAGCGGTCTGAGACGGCCGGCAGGAGGAGAGTTCCCAGATTTAGTCTGCGCGCAGACCGAACAAGCGGCGACAAATCGACGCGCGTCACGTTCCCGAGTGGGCCACCAGAAACGCTGGCGAATGGAAGCGAGCGTACTCCCGAACGCCGGGGTGGCCGGCTAACTTGGCAGAGTGGGCCCACTGAAGAACGGCCGGACGAGTAGGAACGGGAACGAACAGAAGGTTCCTAGGACAAGCTCGCGGCGACGGAGTGTGAGCGAGTGCTTGCTTTACCTGCCTCTCAATTCCCAGACAGTCAACCCGACAACACGCCCTTCAGGGAGAATCCCCTCGGGTCGGTGGAGACCTCAGAAGAACTGAAGAGACGAGATAAAGCATCAGGCTTGGTGTTTTTGAGCCCGGACGATAAGAAATAACAAACTCGAAACGAGCGAAAAACAGAGCCCAACGAGCCTGACGCGCATTAAGTCGCTTGGCTGAACGGATGTACTCAAGGTTCCTATGGTCAGTCCAAACGACAAAAGGAACGGTCGCCCTCCAACCACTGTCGCCATTCGCCTAGGGCTAAGCGGATGGCGAGCAGTTCGCGATTACCAACATCATAGTTACGTTCTGACGGCGATAAGCGATGAGAGAAAAACGCGCAAGGATGGACCTTGCCGTCAGAGAGAGAGCGCTGAGAAAGAATGGCTCCCACGCCCACCTCTGACGCCCAACCTCAACAACAAACTGACTAGAGATGTCAGGTGTAACAAGAATAGGTGCGGATGTAAAACGATTCTTAAGAAGATCAAAAGCTCCCTGGGCGGAAACGGACCACTTAAAGCACGTCTTAACAGAAGTAAGGGCTGTGAGGGGAGCTGCCACCTGACCGAAATTACGGATGAAACGACGATAGAAATTAGCGAAGCCCAGAAAGCGCTGCAGCTCGACGCGTGACTTAGGAACGGGCCAATCAATGACAGCCTGGACCTTAGCGGGATCCATCTTAATGCCCTCAGCGGAAATAACGGAACCGAGAAAAGGGACAGAGGCGGCATGAAAAGTGCACTTCTCAGCCTTCACATAAAGACAGTTCTCCAAAAGGCGCTGAGGACGCGCCGCACGTGCTGAACATGAATCGAGAGAGACGGTGAAAAAATCAGGATATCGTCCATGTAAACGTAAAAAACAAAATGTTCAGCATGTCTTCAGGACGTCGTTAACTAGTGCCTGAAAGACAGCTGGAGCGTTAACGAGGCCGAAAGGAAGAACCCGGTATTCAAAGTGCCCTAACGGAGTGTTAAACGCCGTCTTCCACTCGTCCCCTCCCTGATGCGCACGAGATGGTAGGCGTTACGAAGGTCCAATTTGGTGAAAAACCTGGCTCCCTGCAGGATCTCGAAGGCTGAAGACATAAGAGGAAGCGGATAACGATTCTTAACTGTTATGTCATTCAGCCCTCGATAATCCACGCATGGGCGCAGGGACCCGTCCTTCTTCTGAACAAAAAAACCCCGCCCCGGGCGGGAGAGGAGGAGGAGACTATGGTACCGGCGTCGAGCGAAAACCGACAAATAATCCTCGAGAGCCTTACGTTCGGGAGCCGACAGAGAGTATAATCTACCCCGGGGGGGAGTAGTTCCCGGAAGGAGATCAATACTACAGTCATACGACCGGTGTGAGGGAGAGAAGTGGCCTTGGAACGACTGAACACCGTGCGCAGATCGTGATACTCCTCCGGCAAATCGCCAGGCTCCTCCTGTGAAGAAGAGACAGAGGAAACAGGAGGGATAGCAGACATTAAACAGGTCACATGACAAGAAACATTCCAGGATAGGATAGTATTACTAGACCAATTAATAGAAGGGTTATGGCGCACTAGCCAGGGATGACCCAAAACAACAGGTGTAAAAGGTGAACGAAAAATTAAAAAAGAAATGGTTTCGCTATGATTACCAGAGACAGTGAGGGTTAAAGGCAGCGTCTCACGCTGAATCTTGGGGAGAGAACTACCATCTAAAGCGAACAAGGCCGTGGGCTCCCCTAACTGTCTGAGAGGAATGTCATGTTCCCGAGCCCAGGTCTCGTCCATAAAACAGCCCTCCGCCCCAGAGTCTATCAAGGCACTGCAGGAAGCAGATGAACCGGGCCAGCGGAGATGGACCGGAAAGGTAGTGCGTGATCCAGAAGGAGAGGCCTGAGTAGTTGCGCGCTCACCAGTAGCCCTCCTCTTACTGATGAGCTCTGGCTTTACTGGACATGAGGTGACAAAATGACCAGCGGAGCCGCAGTAGAGACAGAGGCGATTGGTGATTCTCCGTTCCTTCTCCTTGGCCGAGATGCGATACTCCCCAGCTGCATAGGCTCAGCATCCGAGCCGGCGGAGGAGGGTGGCAGTGATGCGGCAGGTGGCAGTGATGTGGAGAGGGGAGCAACGGAGAACGCGAGCTCCTTTCCACGAGCTCGGCGACGAAGATCAAACCGTCGTCTATGCGAATAGCGAGAGCTATTAAGGAGTCCAGACTGGAAGGAACCTCCCGGGAGAGGATCTCATCCTTAACCTCGACGAGGAGACCCTCCAGAAAACGAGCGAGCAAAGCCGGCCTGCTCCAGTCACTAGAGGCAGCGAGAGTGCGAAACTCAATAGAATAATCCGTTATGGATCGATTCCCCTGACATAGGGAAGACAGGGCCCTGGAAGCCTCCTCCCCAAAAACAGAACGGTCAAAAACCCGTATCATCTCCTCCTTAAAGTCCTGATACTGGTTAATACACTCAGCCCTCGCCTCCCAGATTGCCGTGCCCCACTCACGCGCCCGTCCGGTAAGGAGAGAAATGACGTAGGCGATGCGGGCTGCGCTCCTGGAGTAAGTGTTGGGCTGAGAGAGAACACCACATCACACTGAGTGAGGAATGAGCGGCACTCAGTGGGCTCCCCAGAGTAACACGGCGGGTTGTTGATCCTGGGCTCCGGAGACTCGGAAACCCTGGAAGTGGGCGGTGGATCGAGGTGGAGTTGGTGAACCTGTCTTGTGAGGTCGGAGACTTGACGGCCAGGGTTTCAACGGCATGTCGAGCAGCAGACAATTCCTCCTCGTGTCTGCCTAGCATCGCTCCCTGATCTCGACGGCGGAGTGAAAAGGGTCCGGAGCCGCTGGGTCCATTCTTGGTCTGATTCTTCTGTTATGTACTTGAGTGAAGACCCAAAAGCGGTTTTAACAGAAAACAGAGTTCTTTAATGAAAACAGGAATGGCATAAATCCTCTTCCAACGTAGTCAATGGAACAAAAAGAACGTCAGTATAATGCAGGATGCACCTGCCAGGCGGACTCCGACAGGATAGGACAAGGTGGAAGCAAACGGGACGACAGCTTGCTTCTGGCATCAAAAACACAAACAAGAATCAGACACTGAAAGTAGCAGGAACAGAGAGAGAAATAGAGACCTAATCAAAGGGGGAAGAGAGAACAGGTGGGAAGGAGTGAATGAGCTAGTTAGGGGAGATGTAGAACAGCTGAAGAATGAGAGACAGAGAAGGTAACCTAAAAAGACCAGCAGAGAGAGAGCAGAGTGAAGAGAAAGGACAGGAACAGACATAACAAGACATGACAATAGCACAGTGTCTTCAGGTCTGGAGATTGTCTCCTACTCCCCTCATAAAGCAAACATTCCAATCTCTTCTCCACTAATGGAACATCAAACAAACATTTGTATCTGTCTAAAGAGATATGCCATCCCTCTCCCTTAAACCCGCAAGGTACAGACAATTCATTCATTTTACCTACATTTTCAGTCCTAGTTTAACCAAGAACCCATACCTTTCATACCATAACATAATAGTATGAAAATAAATAGTTCTAATTTAAATGTATACATAATTAATCATTTCAACTATAATTTCCTCCAACAAATCCACACT
>NW_027013191.1:0-16897 GCF_036934945.1 Oncorhynchus masou masou | reverse complement strand
AAGCAAGCTTAACTAGCTTCTCTTCTCGGTTTGATTAGTCAACCCAGCTAGCTAGCAAGCAAGCTTAACTAGCTTCTCTTCTCGGTTTGATTAGTCAACCCAGCTAGCTAGCAAGCAAGCTTAACTAGCTTCTGTTTTCGTTTTGATTAGTCAACCCAGGTAGCTAGCAAGCAAGCTTAACTAGCTTCTGTTCTCGTTTTGATTAGTCAACCCAGCTAGCTAGCAAGCAAGCTTAACTAGCTTCTCTTCTCGGTTTGATTAGTCAACCCAGCTAGCTAGCAAGCAAGCTTTAACTAGCTTCTGTTTTCGTTTTGATTAGTCAACCCAGCTAGCTAGCAAGCAAGCTTAACTAGCTTCTGTTCTCGTTTTGATTAGTCAACCCAGCTAGCTAGCAAGCAAGCTTAACTAGCTTCTCTTCTCGGTTTGATTAGTCAACCCAGCTAGCTAGCAAGCAAGCTTAACTAGCTTCTGTTCTCGTTTTGATTAGTCAACCCAGGTAGCTAGCAAGCAAGCTTAACTAGCTTCTCTTCTCGGTTTGATTAGTCAACCCAGCCTAGCTAGCAAGCAAGCTTAACTAGCTTCTCTTCTCAGTTTGATGCAGTCAAAACAGGTACTATGTAATATGATTGGATGAATAATAACCTAGCTTTTGAGCCAGAAGTTAGAACTAGTGCGAATCGGCTTGGTTGCTGCTGGCTCTCTCTGTCTCCTCACGCCACACAGTCAGAAACACACAGCAGGCCCTTCCCTCCACCTGCTACAAGCCCTGTTCCTCTCACCTTCAGTGCGTTAACAGCTTCAGTCAATAATGTCGCTACTAAATTGTATTATCTGCTGTTTCCCTCACTCGGATCAGATCGGGTCTGGACCCGACCAGGTCAACATGGGGCTGGGTCTGGTTGTCCTACCCGTTTGTAGGATCTGGGATAAAAGCCCCGGGCCATTTTGGGAACGGGACCTCTATTACACACATTACACACATTACGCACACACACACACACACACATTACACACACACACACACATTACACACACACACACACACACACACACACACACACACACACACACACACACACACACACACACACACACACACACACACACACACAGGTGAAGACACATTGTAGGGTTACACAACTCCAGTCCTTCAGGTCTACTGTGTTAGATGTTTTGCTTCTGAACCTTAAAAACCTTTTTACTTAATTGATCAATCAGTCAGTGAATGGCCAGGGAGTCCACTGAGTAAAGACAGAACACACACAGAATGTCTCAGAGGAACACATCCACACAGACCCAGGTATTTTATGTAGTGCCCGTGCCCAGCATGCAGAGAGAGAGTGTGTGTGTCCTTTTTGCCAGTCTGAATGTTGATCAGACACTCTTCCATTGTGGAATGATGTGGTGTAGGTGCTACGTGTTTGGGTGTGCTCGTTTGCATGTGTGTGGCATACCAATGTGTCAAGTCAGAGGGATGTTTCTCTTAGCGTTGCCATGGCAATGCAGGAAAAGGTCGCTGGAAGGCGTTCTAGCCATGGCCGAAGCTCGTGTGTGTGTGTGTGTGTGTGTGTGTGGTGTGTGTGTACGATCAGAATATAAATGAAAGAGTTTTGTTCTGCTCTCTCTCTGTGTGTGTGCGTTTATGTGTCTACATGTACACTGAGTGTTCATGCTCTTTCCATGACAGACTGACCAGGTGAATCCAGGTGAAAGCTATGATCCCTTATTGATGTTACTTGTTAAATCCACATCAATCAGTGTAAATGAAGGGAAGGAGACGGGTTAAAGAAGGATTTTTAAGCCTTGAGACAATTGAGACATGGATTGTGTATGTGTGAATGGGCAAGACTTTACGTGGGGGTGTGTATGTGGGGCAGACAGTAGAATGTGGGGTGTGTGTATAACTCAGGTATTCTTGCTCTGTGCGTGTGTGTGTTGATGAGATAACCAATCAGTGAGTCTACATATTAGAGCTCATTTATACTTGTACCCAGAACCACTCACTTATCACCATGGAAATGTCTGATAGACCGGAGCAGACTCTGACGTTACTGTCAGAACATTCATCTACATGTGGTACAGAACACACACACACACACACACACAGAGACTCACAGCGTGGACCGGTTGGATAATCATCTCTGAGTCACAGTGTGTATTCACAGTCCAAATGACTGTCTGCAGGAGACCACACGCCTACGGTGCTGAGGAGAGATGAGAGAAAAGAGAGAGGGAGGGAGAGCAGAGGAGGAGAGAGGATGCTGTGCAGTCTCATCATTGTGTCCTTTGTTCCTCTATAACCCTCAGGGTGATTTGTCTATACTGTGTTTTTGAAAAAGCTCCTGGATGCACAATTGGATCTTTGGTCAGATCTTATTTATTTATAAAAGCCTGTTAGGCCTCAGTCCCGCCTATCTGAGATATCTACTGCAGCCCTCATCCTCCACATACAACACCCGTTCTGCCAGTCACATTCTGTTAAAGGTCCCCAAAGCACACACATCCCCGGTCGCTCCTCTTTTCAGTTTGCTGCAGGTAGCGACAGGAACGAGCTGCAACAAACACTCAAACTGGACAGTTTTATCTCCATCTCTTCATTGAAAGACTCATGGCTGCTTCGTGTGATGTTGTCTCTACCTTCCTGCTCTTTGTGCTGTTGTCTGTGCCCAATAATGTTTGTGCCATGTTTTGTGCCGCTACCATGTTGTGTTGATACCATGTTGTGTTGTTAACATGTTGTGCTGCTACCATGTTGTGCTGCTACCATGTTTTTCTGCTACCATGTTGTGCTGCTACCATGTTGTGCTGCTACCATGTTGTGCTGCTACCATGTTGTGCTGCTTACATGTTGTGCTGCTACCATGTTGTGCTGCTGACATGTGCTGCTACCATGTTGTGCTGCTTACATGTTGTGCTGCTACCATGTTGTGCTGCTGACATGTTGTGCTGCTGACATGTTTTGCTGCTACCATGTTTTGCTGCTACCATGTTGTGCTGCTACCATGTTGTGCTGCTACCATGTTGTGCTGCTGTCACGTTGTGCTGCTACCATGTTGTACTGCTGTCACGTTGTGCTGCTACGTTGTGCTGCTACCATGTTGTGCTGCTGACACTGTGCTGCTGACTGGTAATACTGCTGGCACGTTTATGCTGGGCCTGATATGCTGCTGGCACGTTTATGCTGGCCTGATATGCTGCCCCTGGCACGGTTCATGCTACCGGACACCCAGTATGCTGCTATTTTTGTTATGCTGCTGGCACAGTATGCTGCTGACGTTATGCTGCCCCTGACGCAGTGTGCTGCTGGCGCGTTGTGCTGCTGACGCAGTATGCTGCTGGCGCGTTTGTGCTGCTGGCGTGTATTAACTGTTGCGTTGTCTGCTGCTGACAAGATGCGCTGCTATTTGCGTTATGCTGACAGAGATGCGCCTTGGGGCGCATTTGTGCTGCTATTACGTTATGCTGCTGACACGTTGTGCTGCTGACGCGATATGCTACTGGCTTGCACGTTATGCTGGCGCGTTATGCTGGCGCAGTATGGTGCTATTACGTTGTGCTGCCTGGGACGTTGTGGTGACACGTTGTGCCTGGCTCGTTTATGCTGCTGACGGTACGTATGCTACTGACGTTGTGGCGTTGTGCTGTCACACGTTGGTGCCCTGACACGTTGTGCTGCTGGCGTTGTGCAGGTGACAGGTTATGCTGCGTTGGCTGCTGGCGTGGTGCTGTTTATGCTGCTGGCACGTTGCTGCTCTTTGGTAACGCCTGACGTTGTATGCTGGCGCGGTATGCTGCTGACACGTTGTGCTGCTACCATGTTGTGCTGCTGACATGTTGTGCTGCTACCATGTTTTGCTGCTACCATGTTGTGCCGCTACCATGTTGCGCCGCTACCATGTTGCGCCGCTACCATGTTGCGCCGTTACCATGTTGCGCTGCTGACATGTTGCGCTGCTACCATGTTGTTCTACGACCATGTTGCGTTTTCATGTGTTGCTGCCATGCTGTGTTGTCTTAGGTCTCTGTTTATGTAGTGTTGTGGTGTCTCATCATGTATGTTTTGTCCTATATTATATGTTTATTCCGTCCCCACAGGAGGCCTGTTGGTAGATCATCTTTGTAAATAAGAATTTGTTCTTAACTGACTTGCCTAGTTAAATAACGGTTACATAAACACAATGTAAGGGCTGCTGAGAGGACAGAACATGTTGCTCCCTGTTTTGATAGAAAAAGCAGACAAACAGAACAATAGCTCTCTTGTCTCTCCCCCCTCTCTCTGTCTCTCTCTCTGTCGCTCTTACTCTCTCCCCATCCTCTCTCTGTCTCTCTCTCCCCCCTCTCGCTGTCTCTCTCTCCCCCCTCTATGTCTCGCTGTCTCTCTCTCCCCCCTCTCTGTCTCTCTCACTCTCTCTCCCCCCCTCTCTCTGTCTCTCTCTTGCTCTCTCTCTGTCTCGGTCTCTTCCCCCTCTCTGTCGCTCTTACTCTCTCCCCCTCTCTCTGTCTCTCTCCCCTCTCTCTCGCTCTCTCTCCCATCCTCTCCTTGTCTCTCTCTCCCCCCTCTCGCTGTCTCTCTCTCCCCCTCTGTCTCGCTGTCTCTCTCTCCCCCTCTCTGTCTCTCTCACTCTCTCTCCCCCTCTCTCTGTCTCTCTCACTCTCTCTCCCCTCTCTCTGTCTCTCTCTTGCTCTCTCTCTGTCTCGGTCTCTTCCCCCTCTCTCTGTCTCTGTCTCGCTCTCTCTCCCCCTCTCTCTGTCTCGCTCTCTCTCCCCTCTCTCTCCCCTCTCTCTGTCTCGCTCTCTCTTCCCCTCTCTCTCTGTCTCGCTCTCTCCCCCCTCTCTGTCTCTCTCTCCCCTCTCTCTGTTTCTCTCTCGGTGTCTCTCTGTCTCTCTCTCTCTGTCTCTCTTTCTCTCCCCCTCTCTCTGTCTCTGTCTCTCTCCCCTCTCGCTGTCTCTCTCTCCCCCTCTATGTCTCGCTGTCTCTCTCTCCCCCTCTCTGTCTCTCTCTCACTCTCTTCCCCCTCTCTCTGTCTCTGTCTCGCTCTCTCTCCCCCTCTCTCTCCCCCCTCTCTCTGTCTCGCTCTCTCTTCCCCCTCTCTCTCTGTCTCGCTCTCTCTCTTCCCCCTCTCTCTGTCTCGCTCTCTCCCCCTCTCTGTCTCTCTCTCCCCCTCTCTCTGTCTCTGTCTCTCTCCCCCTCTCTCTGTCTCTGTCTCACTCTCTCTCCCTCCTCTCTCTGTCTCTGTCTCTCTGTCTCTCTCCCCCTCTCTGTCTCTCTCCCCCTCTCTCTGTCTCTCTCCTCCCTCTCTCTGTCTCTCTCTCCCCCTCTCTCTCTCTCTGTCTCTCTCTCCCCCTCTCTCTGTCTCTGTCTCTCTCCCCCTCTCTCTGTCTCTGTCTCACTCTCGCTCCCTCCTCTCTCTGTCTCTGTCTCTCTGTCTCTCTCCCCCTCTCTCTGTCTCTCTCCCCCTCTCTTGTCTCTCTCTGTCTCCTCTCTCCCCCTCTCTCTCTCTCTGTCTCTCTCTCTGTCTCTCTCTCCCTCTCTCTGTCTCTCTCTCCCCCTCTCTCTGTCTCTCTCTCTCCCCTCTCTGTCTCTCTCTCCCCCTCTCTCTCTCCCCCTCTCTCTCTCTCCCCTCTCTCTGTCTCTCTGTCTCCAGGTATGAGGGAGTTGTCTCCTCCTCCTCTGAACCTGAGGAGGTTGTACAGTGAGACTCTGGAGATTGAACCTGTCCTCATCATCATCTCCCCTGGAGCAGATCCCTCCCAGGAGCTACTGGAGCTGGCCTCAGAGACTGTAGGACGGGACAACTACCACGAGGTACACACACACACACCTTACCTGTGGCTATGCAACAATATAACCAATAGAGTAGTTCACCACACTAGTGGATGAGGTTACCTATGTTTTAACATGTACCCTCTCCCCAGGTGGCAATGGGCCAGGGCCAGGCTGATGTGGCCTTAGCCACTCTGAGAGAGTGTTCCCACAGCGGAGGCTGGCTCTGCCTTAAAAACCTTCACCTGGTGACTGCGTGGCTGCCCCTGCTAGAGAAGGTGTGTGTGTGTTTATGTTGAGCTCTGGGATCATGTGGACACAGCATGACACTGCATGTGTCATTAGATCCCCAGTGCTGTGGTCATAGACAGGCAAACAGACAGACAGACTGGCTGTGATTCATCGATCGGTCTGTCTGTCTGTCATCACAGCCATCCTCATCAGGGTTCATCCATCGATCTGTCTGTCTGTCTGTCTGTCTGTCTGTCTGTCTGTCTGTCTGTCTGTCTGTCTGTCTGTCTGTCTGTCTGTCGATCGATCGATGAATCACAGCCATCCTCATCAGGGTTCATCGATCGGTCTGTCTGTCTGTCTGTCTACCCACCCACCCACCCACCCACCCACCCACCCACCCACCCACCCACCCACCCTCCCTAATGAGGATGGCTGTGATTCATACATCATAGACAGACAGTGTGTATGTGTTCCCTGGGGATGTGGACAGACACTTTGTACTAGCCATCTGTGTAGGTAGCTATCAAGTAAACACAATGATAATAGTCTGTCTGTCATCACAGCCATCCTCAATCATTTTCCTTTTCTTTAAAAAAATTCGCTTATATATGTAAAAATACACACTTTAGTGACGTTCTTCTCCCATTGGTCAGTGTGTATGTGTTCCCTGGGGATGTGGTCTGCCCTGTCTCTCTCTCTCAACCAGTCTCTCTCTCTCTCTCTCTCTCTCTCTCTCTCAACCAGTCTCTCTCAACCAGTCTCTCTCAACCAGTCTCTCTCAACCAGTCTCTCTCAACCAGTCTCTATCAACTAGTCTCTATCAACCAGTCTCTCTCTCTCAACCAGTCTCTCTCTGTCTCTTTCCTCTCTCCCAACTCCCTCCCTCCCTCTCTCTCTCTCCTCTCTCCCACCTCCCTCTCTCTCTCTCTCTCTCTCTTCCTCTCTCCCACCTCCCCTCTCTCTGTCTCTTTCCTCTCTCCCACCTTCCTCTCTCTCTCTGTCTCTTTCCCTCTCTCCCACCTCCCTCTCTCTGTCTCTCTCTCTGTCTCTTTCCTCTCTCCCACCTCCCTCTCTCTCTCTCTCTCTCTTTCCTCTCTCCCTCCTCCCTCTCTTTCTCTGGATTGTCATTACTGGACTCTAGGTGTGCAGTTGGTCTCTGTCTCTGTCTCTCTCTCTCTGTCTCTTTCCTCTCTCCCACCTCCCTCTCTCTCTCTCTCTCTCTCTCTCTCTCTCTGTCTCTTTCCTCTCTCCCACCTCCCTCTCTTTCTCTGGATTGTCATTACTGGACTCTAGGTGTGCAGTTGGTCTCTGCCTCTCTCTCTCTCTCTCTCTCTCTCTCTCTGTCTGTCTCTTTCCTCTCTCCCTCCCACCTCTCTCTCTCTCTCTCTCTCTGTCTCTTTCCTCTCTCCCACCTTCCTCTCTCTCTCTCTCTCTCTCTCTCTCTCTGTCTCTCTCTGTCTCTTTCCTCTCTCCCACCTTCCTCTCTCTCTCTCTCTCTCTCTCTCTCTCTCTGTCTTTCTCTGTCTCTTTCCTCTCTCCCACCTTCCTCTCTCTCTCTCTCTCTCTGTCTCTCTCTCTCTCTCTCTCTCTCTCTCTGTCTCTTTCCTCTCTCCCACCTCCCTCTCTTTCTCTGGATTGTCATTACTGGACTCTAGGTGTGCAGTTGGTCTCTGCCTCTCTCTCTCTCTCTCTCTCTCTCTCTCTCTCTCTCTCTCTCTCTCTCTCTCTGTCTCTTTCCTCTCTCCCACCTCCCTCTCTCTCTCTCTCTCTCTCTCTCTCTGTCCTCTCTCTCCCTCCCTCTCTCTCTCTCTCTCTGTCTGTCTGTCTGTCTCTTTCCTCTCTCCCACCTTCCTCTCTCTCTCTCTCTCTCTCTCTGTCTCTTTCCTTTCTCCCACCTCCCTCTCTTTCTCTGGATTGTCATTACTGGACTCTAGGTGTGCAGTTGGTCTCTGTCTACCCAGTAACCACTGACAACAGGCAGGGGGAGGTGTTGAGGTGGAGGGTGGCCACTGCAAAGGAGCTTGAAATGAAAAGGTGATAGAATGATAGGATGAATGAAGTGAGATGCAGTCAGTCAGAGGAGGCAGGTGAAAAGCAACCATGGAGGGAAGACAGATCTAGCAGAGACGAAGAGAGACCCTCCTTTTTGTTTCCACCAGCCACCTCTTCATCCTCATCTTTTCTCCTATTTGTTCCTCTCTCCCCATATTTTTTTCTCCAACCTCCCCTCCCTCCTCTCTACATCCATTGGTGCTTCAGGGATGAGTGAGTGAGTGAGTAGAGGAGGATGGTTAGTGCTCTCTGAGTTTAATTGATGCTGGCAGGAGGTTCTCTCCTCTTCTATTCTCTCTCTGCACTGCAGCAGTTTGACACGTTTATTGTGGACCCCTCCTCCTCCCTAACTATCACATGCTTCTGACATTCCCAACGTAATACAATATCAGAGTGACTGGTCATTTACTTGTAAATCATAGCAGCATGAGCTGTGGTCCATATTTAAATAATGATCTGCCTCTCTCTCACGCTCTCTCTGTCTCTCTCTTTCTTCTCTATCCCTCTCTCTTCTCTCATCTCTCTCTCTTTGCACTCATTTAGCTCTTATCTTTTGTTCCTCCCCTCTGTGTGTTTCACCAGCGGGGCTTATTAGCCAGGAAAGGAACACACTGAGGAGGGGGGAAGAGAGTGAGAGGTTGAGAGGATGGAGAGACGAGAGAGATGCTGTTTGTCTCCTGTGAAATCTATCCACATTCTCCTCTCTGCTCAGATACAGTGGGGCAAAAAAAAGTATTTAGTCAGCCACCAATTGTGCAAGTTCTCCCACTTAAAAAGATGAGAGAGGCCTGTAATTTTCATCATGGGTACACTTCAACTATGACAGACAAAATGAGAAAAAAAAATCGCGTTGTAGGATTTTTAATGAATTTATTTGTAAATTATGGTGGAAAATTAGTATTTGGTCAATAACAAAAGTTTATCTCAATACTTTGTCATTGCCAACAAAGGGTATATAACAGAGGTCAAACATTTTCTGTAAGTCTTCACAAGGTTTTCACACACTGTTGCTGGTATTTTGCCCATTCCTCCATGCAGACTTCCTCAGAGCAGTGATGCTTGGGGCTGTTGCTGGGCAATTACAAGCTCATATTTTTGCGGAGAACTTGCACAATTGGTGGCTGACTAAATGCTTGCCCCACTGAGTTGCATACATTAGAGAGACGATCCAGCCAGACTAGAATTTAGACTACCAGTTCATGCGTCAGGTGTGTGTGTGTTTCATCAAAGATATTCAATCTAACCCCAGTCTCATCCTGGTCACGGTATATCCTCCAATCTAACCCTGGTCACAGTGGATCCTCCAATCTAACCCCAGTCTAACCCCAGTCTAACCCTGGTCACAGTAGATCCTCCAGTCTAACCCCAGTCTCATCCTGGTCACGGTAGATCCTCCAGTCTAACCCCAGTCTAACCCTGGTCACAGTGGATCCTCCAGTCTAACCCCAGTCTAACCCTGGTCACAGTAGATCTAACCCCAGTCTAACCCCAGTCTAACCCTGGTCACAGTAGATCCTCCAGTCTAACCCCAGTCTAATCCTGGTCACAGTAGATCCTCCAGTCTAACCCCAGTCTAATCCTGGCCACAGTAGATTCTCAAATCTAACCCCAGTCTAATCCTGGTCACAGTGGATCCTCCAGTCTAACCCCAGTCTAATCCTGGCCACAGTAGATCCTCCAGTCTAACCCCAGTCTAACCCTGGTCACAGTGGATCCTCCAGTCTAACCCCAGTCTAATCCTGGCCACAGTAGATCCTCAAATCTAACCCCAGTCTAACATAGTATTGTCTCAAATCTACATCAAACACACATAGCAGATTTGCAGATCAGGGGCGGGGGAACTGAGAGAGAACTGTGTGTGTATACAGTATGGTGTGTGTGTGTGTACAGTATAGTGTGTGTGTACAGTATGGTATGTGTGTACAGTATGGTGTGTGTATGTCCCCCTGTGGTATGTGTGTGTGTGTGTGTGTGTGTGTGTGTGTGTGTGTGTGTGTGTGTGTGTGTGTGTGTGTGTGTGTGTGTGTGTGTGTGTGTGTGTGTGTGTACAGTGTTGTGTGTACAGTGTTGTCTGTACAGTGTTGTGTGTGTACAGTGTTGTGGTGTGCAGTGCTGTGTGTTGTGTGTACAGTGTTGTGTGTGTGTGTACAGTGTTGTGTGTGTGTGTGTACAGTGTTGTGTGTGTGTGTGTGTGTGAGTGTTATGTGTACAGTGGGTTGGTGTGTGTACAGTGTTGTGTACAGTGTTGTGTGTACAGTGTTGCGTGTACAGTGTTGTGTGTGTACAGTGCTGTGTGTACAGTGTTGTGTGTGTACAGTGTTGTGTGTGTACAGTGTTGTGTGTGTGTACAGTGTTGTGTGTGTGTACAGTAATGTGAAGGCCAGTGGTTGTGTGTATGTATACAGTGGCTGTGTGTGTGTGTGTACAGCATTGTGTGTGTGTGTGTGTACAGCATAGTGTGTGTGTACAGTATGGTATGTGTGTACAGTATGGTGTGTGTATGTACCCCCTGTGGTATGTGTGTTGTGTGTACAGTGTTGTGTGTACAGTGTTGTGTGTACAGTGTTGTGTGTGTACAGTGTTGTGTACAGTGTTGTGTGTGTGTGTACAGTGTTGTGTGTGTGTACAGTGTTGTGTGTGTGTGTACAGTGTTGTGTGTGTGTGTACAGTGTGTGTGTGTGTGTACAGTGTTGTGTGTGTGTACAGTGTTGTGTGTGTACAGTGGTGTACAGTGTGTGTGTGTGTGTGTGTGTACAGTGTTGTGTGTGTGTGTACAGTGTTGTGTGTGTACAGTGGTACAGTGTTGTGTGTGTGTGTGTGTGTGTACAGTGTTGTGCTGTGTACAGTGCTGTGTGTGTACAGTGTTGTGTGTGTGTACAGTGTTGTGTGTGTACAGTGTTGTGTGTGTGTGTGTGTGTGTGTACAGTGGTTGTGTGTGTGTGTGTACAGTGGTTGTGTGTGTGTGTGTGTACAGTGGTTGTGTGTGTGTGTGTGTACAGTGTTGTGTGTGTACAGTGTTGTGTGTGTACAGTGTTGTGTGTGTACAGTGTTGTGTGTGTACAGTGTTGTGTGTGTGTACAGTGGTGTGTGTGTGTGTGTGTACAGTGTTGTGTGTGTGTGTGTACAGTGTTGTGTGTGTGTGTGTGTGTGTGTGTACAGTGTTGTGTGTGTGTGTGTGTGTGTGTGTACAGTGTTGTGTGTGTACAGTGTTGTGTGTGTGTACAGTGTTGTGTGTGTGTACAGTGTTGTGTGTGTGTACAGTGTTGTGTGTGTGTACAGTGTTGTGTGTGTACAGTGTTGTGTGTGTGTGTGTGTGTACAGTGGTTGTGTGTGTGTGTGTACAGTGGTTGTGTGTGTGTGTGTGTACAGTGGTTGTGTGTGTGTGTGTGTACAGTGTTGTGTGTGTACAGTGTTGTGTGTGTGTACAGTGTTGTGTGTGTGTACAGTGTTGTGTGTGTGTGTGTGTGTGTGTGTGTGTGTACAGTGTTGTGTGTGTGTGTGTGTGTGTGTGTGTGTACAGTGTTGTGTGTGTGTGTACAGTGTTGTGTGTGTGTGTACAGTGTTGTGTGTGTGTACAGTGTTGTGTGTGTGTGTACAGTGTTGTGTGTGTGTACAGTGTTGTGTGTGTGTGTGTGTGTACAGTGTTGTGTGTGTACAGTGTTGTGTGTGTGTACAGTGTTGTGTGTGTACAGTGTTGTGTGTGTGTGTGTGTGTGTATGTGTGTACAGTGGTTGTGTGTGTGTGTGTACAGAGGTTGTGTGTGTGTGTGTGTGTACAGTGTTGTTCGTGTGTGTGTGTGTGTGTGTACAGTGTTGTGTGTGTACAGTGTTGTGTGTGTACAGTGTGTGTACAGTGTTGTGTGTGTACAGTGTGTGTACAGTGTTGTGTGTGTGTGTGTGTACAGTGTGTGTGTGTGTGTGTGTACAGTGTTGTGTGTGTGTGTGTGTGTACAGTGTTGTGTGTGTACAGTGCTGTGTGTGTGTACAGTGTTGTGTGTGTGTGTGTGTACAGTGTGTGTACAGTGTGTGTACAGTGTGTGTACAGTGTGTGTACAGTGTGGTGTGTGTGTGTGTGTGTGTGTACAGTGTTGTGTGTGTGTGTGTGTGTACAGTGGTTGTGTGTGTGTGTACAGTGGTTGTGTGTGTGTGTACAGTGGCTGTGTGTGTGTGTGTGTGTGTGTGTACAGTGTTGTGTGTGTACAGTGTTGTGTGTGTACAGTGTTGTGTGTGTTTGTGTACAGTGTGTGTACAGTGTTGTGTGTGTACAGTTTGTGTACAGTGTTGTGTGTGTGTGTGTGTGTGTGTGTGTACAGTGTGTGTGTGTGTGTGTGTGTACAGTGTTGTGTGTGTTTGTGTACAGTGTGTGTACAGTGTTGTGTGTGTACAGTGTTGTGTGTGTGTGTGTGTGTACAGTGTTGTGTGTGTGTGTGTACAGTGTTGTGTGTGTACAGTGTTGTGTGTGTACAGTGTTGTGTGTGTGTGTACAGTGTTGTGTGTGTGTACAGTTTTTGTGTGTGTGTGTGTACAGTGGTGTGTGTGTGTGTGTGTGTGTGTGTGTGTGTGTGTGTGTGTGTGTGTGTGTGTGTGTGTGTGTGTGTGTGTGTGTGTGTGTGTACAGTGTTGTGTGTGTGTGTACAGTTTTGTGTGTGTGTACAGTGGTGTGTGTGTGTGTGTGTACAGTGTTGTGTTTGTGTGTACAGTGTGGTGTGTGTGTGTGTGTGTGTGTATGTACAGTGTGGTGTGTGTGTGTGTGTGTGTACAGTGTGGTGTGTACAGTGTGGTGTGTGTGTACAGTGTGGTGTGTGTGTACAGTATGGTGTGTGTGTGTGTGTACAGTGTTGTGTGTGTACCTCCTGTGGTGTGTGTGTGTACAGTGTGGTGTGTGTGTGTACCCCTGTGGTGTGTGTACAGTGTGGTGTGTGTGTACAGTATGGTGTGTGTGTCTGTAAAGTGTGGTATGTGTACAGAATGGTGTGTGTGTGTGTGTGTGTGTGTACAGTGCGGTTTGTCTGTGTGTGTGTACAGTGCGGTGTGTTTTTGTACAGTATGGTGTGTTTTTGTACAGTACGGTGTGTGTTTGTACAATACGTTGTGTTTTTGTACAATATGGTGTGTTTTTGTATGGTGTGTGTTTGTACTGTATGGTGTGTTTGTACAGTATGGTGTGTGTGTGTACAGTATTGTGTGTTTATGTACAGTATGGTGTGTGTGTGTACAGTATGGTGTGTGTGTGTACATTATGGTGTGTGTGTGTACATTATGGTGTGTGTGTGTACAGTATGGTGTGTGTGTGTGTACAGTACGGTGTGTGTGTGTACAGTACGGTGTGTGTGTGTACAGTACGGTGTGTGTGTGTACAGTATGGTGTGTGTACAGTGTGGTGTGTGTGTGTACAGTACGGTGTGTGTGTGTACGGTGTGTGTGTGTGTGTACGGTGTGTGTGTGTACAGTATGGTGTGTGTACAGTGTGGTGTGTGTGTGTGTACAGTATGGTGTGTGTGTACAGTATGGTGTGTGTGTGTACAGTATGGTGTGTGTACAGTACGGTGTGTGTTTGTACAGTACGGTGTGTGTGTGTACAGAATGGCGTGTGTACAGTATGGCGTGTGTGTGTACAGTATGGTGTGTGTGTGTACAGTATGGTGTGTGTGTGTACAGTATGGTGTGTGTGTGTGTGTACAGTATGGTGTGTGTGTGTACAGTACGGTGTGTGTGTGTGTACAGTATGGTGTGTGTGTGTACAGTATGGTGTGTGTGTGTACAGTATGGTGTGTGTTTATACTCTGAATAATCCTATTCTCCCCTCCCTCCTCTTGGCATCTTGGAAATCGAGATGTTTTTTTTCTTAACATTATAACATGAAGTGAAAAATATATCTTGACAGTTGATCTTGAGCACAGAAATCCACATAATTTGGCACAGAAATCTCTCTATCACAACACACACACTAATGAAACATTGTCTCAGAGGCATGTCGACCCCTGTCCGATTTGATCCAGTTCTGTTTCTCCTGGGCTGCGTGTGTGCTGTCATGTTGAGCCCTGCTAAAAACACATGTTCACCTGTGAATGAGCACCCAATCAGAATGCAGGCCTCGGGCTTCAGAGAGAGAGAGAGATTGGCTTCTGTTGGGTTTAATACAGCGAATCTGAATCGCCTCAGACCCACGGATACACAGTGTGGAATTGAGAGAATATGTGTTGGTGTTCTTAACCACATTATTAGATGTGGTGGTGAATGATGATGGTGAATATGTGTTGTGGGTGTTCTTAACCACATTATTAGATGTGGTGGTGAATGATGATGGTGAATATGTTGTGGGTGTTCTTAACCACATTATTAGCCGTGGTGGTGAATGATGATGGTGAATATGTGTTGTGGTGTTCTTAACCACATTATTAGATGTGGTGGTGAATGATGATGGTGAATATGTGTTGTGGGTGTTCTTAACCACATTATTAGATGTGGTGGTGAATGATGATGGTGAATATGTGTTGTGGGTGTTCTTAACCACATTATTAGATGTGGTGGTGAATGATGATGGTGAATATGTGTTGTGGGTGTTCTTAACTACATTATTAGATGTGGTGGTGAATGATGATGGTGAATATGTGTTGTGGGAAAATTTAACCACATTATTAGATGTGGTGGTGAATGATGATTGTGAATATGTGTTGTGGGTGTTCTTAACCACATTATTAGATGTGTGGTGAATGATGATGGTGAATATGTGTTGTGGGTGTCCTTAACCACATTATTAGATGTGGTGAATGATGATGGTGAATATGTGTTGTGGGTGTTTCACATTATTAGATGTGGTGGTGAATGATGATGGTGAATATGTGTTGTGGGTGTTCTTAACCACATTATTAGATGTGTGGTGAATGATGATGGTGAATATGTGTTGTGGGTGTTCTTAACCACATTAATAGATGTGGTGGTGAATGATGATGGCAATATAGAAATTTAACCACATTATTAGATGTGGTGGTGAATGTTAGATGATGGTGAATATGTGTTATGTTCTTAACCACATTATTAGATGTGGTGGTGAATGATGATGGTGAATATGTGTTGTGGGTGTTCTTAACCACATTATTAGATGTGGTGGTGAATGATGATGGTGAATATGTGTTGTGGGTGCTCTTAACCACATTATTAGATGTGGTGGTGAATGATGATGGTGAATATGTGTTGTGGGTGTTCTTAACCACATTATTAGATGTGGTGGTGAATGATGATGGTGAATATGTGTTGTGGGTGTTCTTAATCATTATTAGATGTGGTGGTGAATGATGATTGTGAATATGTGTTGTGGGTGTTCTTAACCACATTATTAGATGTGGTGAATGATGATGGTGAATATGTGTTGTGGGTGTTCTTAACCACATTATTAGATGGTGAATGATGATGGTGAATATGTGTTGTGGGTGTTCTTAACCACATTATTAGATGTGGTGGTGAATGATGATGGTGAATATGTGTTGTGGGTGTTCTTAAACATTATTAGAGTCTTATGGTGAATATGTGCTGTGGGGTGCTCTAACACAGTCTTAGATGCATGTTGGCCCTCCAGATATTGGGTAGATGGTGATTGTGTTGTACAGGTTGTGGTTGTCCCTATCTCTCCTGTAGGAGCTGAATGTTCTGCAACCTAAGGCAGGCTTCCGTCTCTGGCTCACTGCTGAGGTCCATCCCTGCCCCCTCATCCTGCTGCAGTCCAGCCTCAAGATCACCTTCGAGGTACAAACACTATATATGTACAGACACACAGAAACACACAGACACCCTGTCCATGGTAATACGGTATGTTGGGAGCCGTGTTTGAGTAAAACATGCAGCCCTGGGTGTGTGGTGCGAAACTTGTAGCCCCAGGCGTGTTAGCTGTTCGAGACATGTTACTGAGGCGTGTTAGCCAGGCGTGTTATTGGGCTGAGGTATGCAGAGCCAAGGGAGGTCTGTTAGTCAAGCTCGGCCAGGCTATAGGGCTTCATTTAAATACCCGCTGTGCTGTTTGACAGTCCGCTGTTATGGGACACACAGGCCCTGTTGAGAAGTGGAGCACACTTGGTCTCTCCAGCCCTCAGATGAGCTTTTAACGGTTAAAGCCTGGATCCCAGCCCCCACTGCCATCCCTGTCCACCCTCCCAGCAACATTCATGCCATCCCTGTCCACCCTCCCAGCAACATTCATGCCATCCCTGTCCACCCTCCCAGCTACATTCATGCCCTCCCTGTCCACCCTCCCAGCTACATTCATGCCCTCCCTGTCCACCCCCAGCTCATTCATGCCATCCCTGTCCATCCCAGCTACATTCATGCCCTCCCTGTCCACCCTCCCAGCAACATTCATGCCCTCCCTGTCCACCCTCCCAGCTACATTCATGCCCTCCCTGGTCCACCCCCCAGCAACACCCTGTCCACCCTCCCAGCATTCATGCCATCCCTGTCCATCCCAGCAACATTCATGCCATCCCTGTCCACCCCTCAGCTACATTCATGCCCCTCCCTGTCCACCCTCTCAGCTACATTCATGCCCTCCTGCCCTCCCCTGTCCACCTCCCAGCTACATTCATGCCCTCCCTGTCCACCCTCCCAGCTACATTCATGCCCTCCCTGTCCACCCTCCCAGCAACATTCATGCCCTCCCTGTCCACCCTCCCAGCTAAGACCATGCCCTCCAGGCCCTTGATCACTTTCTCCCTCAGGCTCCTCCTGGTCTAAAGAAGAACTTGTTGAGGACCTATGAAACGTGGAGCCCAGAGCAGATCAGTAAAGGTGGTCTGCTGTCCAGAGCCCAGTCCCTCTTCTGCCTCGCATGGTTCCACGCTGTCTGCCAGGAGAGACG